>NC_133327.1:277528765-277768765 GCF_042186555.1 Aquarana catesbeiana
CACAACTACTTACTTTTTTGCAGCACTCTCCGGATCTTTCTGTACTACTCATGTTCTCGTAATTTCAGGTCCGACCACCACTTCCTGAGCTGATCTTTCGATTGACGTACCCCGAAATTCCGGTGCAGACTTTTGACCACTTTTGCCATGATCTTGGCCTTTCAGACATTGGGGTTGGGGTAAGGTCCATACTTCCCATCAAAGTCGGCCTTCTTCAGGATGTCGACCATCTCCAACATCTCCCCAAAGGACATATTTGAGGCCTTAAATCATCTCCTTCTGGATCGGGACGTTTCTAGGTCTGGGCTTTCCTCCTCCTCCTCCTCGTTGCTATAATTAGCACGCACCTGCTGTGTCTCCGCCATGTGCTCTTCCCCCACTGCGCCGAATGAAAAGGGGCGGGGAATAGACTAGAAAGAAAGTCAGGGGTGGCGGAGTTACACGCATGTGCAGTGTGTATAAACACGCGTGCGTAGTACGTACGATCTGTGAGCGGAGGAAGGAGCATCGGAGGTGCTGATCGTGAGAACGAAGGTAAGATCTAAACTTGGGCCTATACTGCTTTTAAATTGAAGCCTATATTGTAACAAGATTAGGAGAGTTTGGCCTGACATTAGGGTTTGTCTTGTGTTGTGTCTTGCAGAGAAAATGGATGGCTTCAACGACCACAATTTCCTCCCCCTGTTCATAGACAAATACAGGGAGCTGCCCTGTCTGTGGCAGGTGAGACATCCCCATTACAATAATAAACAAAAGAGGCAGGCAGCGCTGGAGAAACTGCTGGAATTGGTGACGCCGGTGGTCCCCACAGCAACCATCCCCTATTTAAAAACCAAAATTGGTGGCCTGAGGAGCACTTATCTTAGGGAGCGCAAGAAGGTCACGGATTCCCAGAGATCCGGAGCTGGAGCAGATGACGTTTATGTACCCAGGCTGTGGTACTATGAGAAACTGCGATTTCTGTCAGACCACACTGAAGTCAGGGAATCCCTCTCCACTCTTCCTTCCACCCCAGCTGAGGCTTCCGATGTCCAACCTGGGCCTTCCAGCCAGGAAGAAATGGAGGAGCCCAGCTTGAGTCAGGTATAGCATTCTTCTACAGATTTCCTCCCCTCCGCCTTCCATACAAAAGAGCGAGGAAGGCAACTCACATGCAGGATTCAGCGCTCAGGCTAATTCAGGAGGCTTCTGCGTCCCTCCGAGCCTTACCCACTCCTGAAGAGGCCTTTGCCTGCATGGCTGCCACAAAACTGCAGGGCATGCAGGAGGGTCAATGCAAAATATGTGAGGACCTTCTGTATAAAGTCCTAAGTAAGGGGGTGAGTGGTGAACTAACACCCAATACCCACCTGAGTGAGTTGGCCCCTCCTCCTCCTCCTGCCCCAACTCCACCACCAGAGTCACAGCGTGGAAGGAAGCGTGGAAGGAAGACCAGAGAGTGATGACCCTGGGTTCAGTCTGGTCTCACAAAAGATGCAGTCTCTTGTATGACCACAGCCTGGGGACACAGATGTCATCTGCTGCTTTCAGGATCTCTGGGACTTCTGGACCAGACTGCACTCCCTTATATATGGACTCCTCAGGCCACCAATTTTGCTTGAAAATAGTTGATGTCTGCCCTGGGGGCCAAAGGCTTCACCCATTTCTGCTGTTTCTCCAGTGTTGCCTCCCTCTTTGTTTAGTTGTGAGCCCTTAATAAATGAAAATTTTGTTCAATTATACTCTCCTATGTGTGTTTGCATTAAAAAAGGACAGTTTGTTTGTGAGGAGACAGGTACATTTCAAAATACAATGTGAAATTAACAAGGGACACCAACACCAAACAATCTCCTACAGATTAAATAATACAAGATATCAATGGTGTTGTGGTAACTTGACACACAAAACACACACAAAAATATTAGAGTAAAACACAACAAAAACAACAATAAAAACACAGCCTTGAAAAAAAAACAAACCCCCAAAAAATACAAAACCAGCCTGGAAGAAAACAAAAAAAAATTACAAACAACCAAAAACTAATTTGGTCAGGTGTGACAAATCTAAATATATTGAGGGAATCCCAATAAATAATAAAGAAATAAGTTTGGGAGAAGTCTGTGTGAATATGAGCAGCAAAACTACTTCATTCTTCTCACATTATAAAGAAGAAGAGAGTGCGCTGTATTAAACCATTTTTAACATTGCAGCGTGACGAAAGTGCTGTATTCATTGCGAACGCTAATTTTACCAGACCGAGCTGTTCCATCTCGGAATTTCTTCTGAGCATGCGTGGCACTTTGTGCGTCGGAACTGGCCACACACGGTCGGAATTGACGCGATCGGATTTTGTTGTCAGAAAATTTTATAGCCTGCTCTCAAACTGTGTGTCGGAAAATCCGATGGAAAATATCCGATGGAGCCCCCACACTGTCGGAATTTCCGACAACACGCTCCGATCGGACATTTTCCATCGGAAAATCCGACCGCGTGTACGGGGCATTACAGTTTAACAATATATCACTACAGCAATGAGCAAGTGATTGGATAGAGTCATCATGACAACATCCAGTCAAGGCTCTGACAGTGCTATATGCCCCGATTGGGCAAGGCTTTATTGCTTCAGCCAATCGGGGCTTCCAATGCACTGTGCAGCAGCGCCAATTCATAGGTGTACAATATTTACATTTACTGTTATAGACTTTGGTCAGTGCAAACTGTGACAGATGACAGAACCAGAATATAAAAATATTGTCCAAAAAATCTAAAATGCTGGTATTTTAAAGTGTGTTTAAAAAAAGAAAAAAAAATCAAAAACTACTGAGATTATTGAGCAGAGTCATAACTAAAGCCAGAAAACCCTTGGTGCAAAATCTGAATTGTAAATGTTACTCCCTCTGCTGTGTGTTTAGTTAGGTGTTCTGTCCTTGTGCTTCATTCATTAAATTATGTTTCCCACATGTAATGAAGCAAACCATAATCCGTACCCTGCGGTGTCTGTGCCCTGCATAATAAAACGTCTGCATGGAATACAGTAGTAATGCTCAATGATGATAAGTGACACTACTAAACTGCGTTTTTCTCTCTACGCTTACAGAGTGAAACTATAAAGAAAAATCATAACCTGCTTCACAGAACAGGCCAGGGGTGTCACCAAGAGGGCACCACTGATATAGAAGAAACTCTAACCTCAGAATTTTAAAATATCCTTCCTTGTAGGTTTCTGTCACTGAGAATGACATTTGTCTGAGATCATATAAGACCGATCATTAGATTTTGTAGGACGTAGCCTATACTTCAGATTGTGACATGTTTGAAATCAATTTACTGGTTACTATTTGATTAGCAGCACAAACAATCCTTTTATAGTGACATGTTTAAAATCACTTGCACATTATTTAGTTTTATATTTACAGCTAACAAAACACATGTATTTTAAAATGACATACACTACTGTGCAAACATTTTGGGTAAGTGTGAAAAAATGCTGTAAATTAATCACTTGACTTCCAGAAGGTTTTACCCCCTTCATGGCCAGACCATTTTTTTTGCTTTTCAGCACTGTGCTACTTTAAGTGACAATTGCTCAGTGATGCAACACCAAATGAAATTTATATATTTTCTTTTCGCATAACTAAAGCTTTCTTTTGGTGGTATTTGATCACCACTGGGGTTTTATCTTTTTTATTATATATATAAACAAAAAAGACTGAACATTTTGATTAAAAAAAATTATTTATTGTTATAAAACATATCCAATCAAATCAAATTTCTTCATAAATTTAGGCCAAAATGTATTCTGCTACATGTCCTTGGCAAAAAAAATCACATTAAGTGTATATTAATTGGTTTGTGTGAAAGTTATAGTGTCTACAAACTGTAATATTTGTAGCACGGTCCCCTTGAGGACTGATTGGATTTACCTGCTCATCTGCATCACCATGACCCTGTGAACCTTCCAATCCACCTGACACTCTGGATTCTGACATCTTTTCACAAGCACCTTTAAATGACACGTCACACAAGTCAATATATTTATGTTATCTCAGCTTTTACTAAATTAGCAAAGCAGTATTAGTTTGTAAAGGAGGGCAATAGATCAACCGAGTTCTGAATAACAGCACAGGCTCAGTAGAAGAATTTCCCCAAAGACAGCTTAAGAACAGTTTAGAAGTAGGAAGGTACAATATACATATATTTACAATGGTATACCACCTGTAGCATGACCTGAATGACAATGAATGGTTAAGTGTTTAATGTAAGTAGGTACTCTCTAAGGGGAACCCAGGCTGGCCTATTCAATCTTTAAATCCTAATGAGAGATCAGACAGAATAGAATGGTGGGGGCCGTTTAATTAGTGACAACAGCAATGTCCGTGGTGCAGGCCTGATAGTCTTCAGCGGCAGTTGGAGCTCATTCGATTATATCCAATAAGGCACAGTGATGAATGAACAGACTGACTGGCTTAAACAGGCTAATGGTATTCCTTGAGGTGGTTGCAGGTAAAGGTGTCTATGTACAGTGTTCAAATAGAAGTGCAGTAAAGTGTTCCCAAGGTAAAGGAGTCTGTACACAGTGTTCCAATAAAGTAACCAGGGAAATAATGCAATAGGTGGGTGGTTGCCCTCTCACCGACTGATCTGAACTAGATGCCTTGAAGTCAGCTATCCGGGAAGAGATGTCCGTCAATGGAGCGGCCAGCAATGATACACGGATGTGGAGTGTGAACGAACAGGGTGTCGAGCTGCTGAGTTGGTGCTGTGAATATGTCTGGCGAACAGCCGCAGAGATGTGCCCTACGAGGCTGGGCTGGAGTTTCTTGACACCGCGTGGTAGGCCCCAACCTCTCTCCCCGTCACAGAGAGGTATGCATTACACAAGGCCCAGGAAGAAGAGAGCGCATGGCGGAACTTCTATCTCCCCTGAATGGCAGCAAGGATCTCTGGGATATGTAGTCCCGTTGTATAGTTATGCAATGGAACAGTCGGTCACAAAGACTATTGGTCCCACAATCCAGTGGGTTGGCTCACAAATATGACGACAGTCACTGGCATTCAGCATTAAAGGGATACAGCTATAGATGATGAATGATGGGGAGGGCACATAATGTTACACTTTAGGCATGTGCATTTCGTTTCGTTCCGAATCGAAATTCGGACGAATATTTCATTATTCAGAAATTCGGATGCATCCGAATTTTCGAATTACAAAAGTAAAGAATTTAAACGAATCCGAAAAAAAATGAACGAATTCGAAAACATATTCGAATCGAATTCGAAAACATATTCGAATCGAATTCGAAAACATATTCGAAAACATATTCGAATTGAATTCGAAAACATATTCGAATTGAATTCGTAAAACATATTCGAAAACATATTCGAATCGAATTCGAAAACATAATCGAATTTGAAAAAAATAGAAAACGTTTTTCTAAAAAAAACAATAATAGAATATAAAATAATAAAGCAATAGAATATATATATATATATATATATATATATATATATAAATATATACATATATATATATACATATATATATACATGCTTAGAGGCATGTTAAGTCCATGGAAAAAAAATTTTTGCCAGAAGTTTTTGTAAAATTATAAAATAAAATATATATATTTTTGGTTTACACAAAGTTGTCACTTTAACCGCTTCAGAACCGGAAGATTTTCCCCCTTGATGACCAGGCCATTTTTTGCGATACAGCACTGCGTCGCTTTAACTGACAATTGCGCAGTCATGCAACACTGTATCTAAAAAAAATTGATGTCCTTGTTTTCCCACAAATAGAGCTATCTTTTGCTGGTATTTGATAACCTCTGTGGTTTTTATTTCTTGCGCTATAAACAAAAAAAGAGCGACAATTTTGGAAAAAAAACAAATTTTTTACTTTTTGCTAAAATAAATATCCCACCCCCCCCCCCCCCAAAAAAAAAAAATCTTCATCTGTTTAGGCCAATATGTAATCTTCTACATATTTTTGGTAAAAAAATACCGCAATAAGCATATATTGATTGCTTTGCGCAAAAGTTATAGCGTCTACAAAATAGAGGATAGATTTATGGCATTTTTATTATTTTTTTTATTACTAATGGCGTTGAACTGCGATTTTTTGCAGGATTGCAACATTGTGGTGGACAGATCGGACACTTTTGACATTGTTTTTGGGACCACTGACATTTATACAGTGATCAGTGCTATAAAAATGCACTTACTGTGTAAATGTCACTGATAGGGAAGGGGTTAACACTAGGGGGTGATCAAGGGGATAAATGTGTTCCCTCGTGTGTGTTTCTAACTGTGGGGAGATGGGACTGACTGGAGGAGGAGACATATCGCTGTTCATAATTACTATGAACAGAAGATTTAGCTCTCTTCTCCTCTCAGAACAGGCATTTGTGTGTCTACACACAGACACACACACACACACACACAAATCCCTGTTCTGGCTCTCATGCCCACGATTGTGGGTGGCCGATGGCCATGCGCATCGGGTCCCCCATCGTGCATCGGGCGCATGAGCCTGCTATGTCTCTTAACCACTTCAGCCCTGGAAGGATATGCCCCCTTAATGACCAGGGCACACTCCCGCCCGCAACAGCGTCTGCGCGATTCGCCGTACAGCTACGGTGATTCACGAAGGAGTGCCATACTGTTGCCGTGTAACGACGGCGGGCGGTCGGGAAGTGGTTAAAGGAGCGACATACGGGTACAGCGATTTGCGGGAAGGAGCCACTTTGCCGCCGTATATGTATGTGAGCTGGCCGGCAAAGTGGTTAATGAGATATTTCTCACTCATCTTATTTTTTGTCACAAGGTTTTAAAAAATTAAAAAGTAAATAAAAAATAAATTTTCGTTTCTTACTTCATTCAAACTTGTGGCAACAAATGAGATCTGCAAAATACTTGCCATGCCTCTTAGCACATACCTTGGAGTGTCTGCTTTCCAAAAAGGGGTCTTTTGGGGGGTGTTTGTACTATGCTGGCATTTTAGGGCCTCCGAAACTGTGATAGGTAGTTTGGAAATTAAATGTGTAAGTTACGCCCTTCGAAAGCCTGAAGGTTGTCAATAAATTTTGGGCCCCCTGTACACAGCCAGGTTTCAAAAAAGTCCAACATGTGGTATCCTCAAGTAGCAGAATGTGTTTTATGGTGTAATGCCACGTATACCCATGACATGTGTGAGAAATATCTCAGTAAAGTGACATCTTTGTGTAAAAAAAATTGAATAAAAATAAAAGCTTTTCATTTTCAAAAAACATTTGGCAAAAAAGAGCTTTCAAAGACTCAACATGCCTCTCAACAAATACCTTGGGGTGGTTACTTTCCAAAAAGGGGTAATTTTGGTGGTGTTTATACTGCCCTGGCATTGTAGGGCCTCTGGAAATGTGATAGGGAGTCAGAAAACCCAATGCTTAATTAATGCCCCTTGAAAGCTTGAAGGTGCTCATTGGATTTTGGGCCCCTGTACATGGCTAGGCTGCCAAAAAGTCTCCCACATGTGGTATCCCCATACTCAGGAAAAGTAGCATGAATGAAGAAATCTCTTCCAGAAAGTGGAAGTGTATGCTCAACATTAGAAGCTTCCACTACACACACTTCTAATGTTGGGTGTACATGTTCTTTTTTGTGGATGAAGAAATCTCTGTCAGAAAAAAAGTATATGCTGAGCCCCGTGCTCCCAATGCTGAGCAAATCTCCCCCTCAAGCGCTACTGACACTGACATATGTATTTTGAGAGCAGCATCCTGCTACTGTCAGAATACACAGATCAGTGTTGCAGCTGATTGGCGTTCCTGCAAAACAAACAACAGCTAACAATAACACTATATAACATTAACTTAATAAAACAACAACTTTTTTTTTAACTTGTGTGGCTTAACTTTTCAGAACAATAACCTTTCCAGCCTTTGATCTTAGGGTCTCTCAAAATGTGATGGACAGTTTCCTGATTAGCTAAAATCTTTAGAGACCCTTCTTCTGCAGAATTCTGTGGACCCCTATACTGTGCCATGCTGTACCCTGAACTAATAGTACACTATGCTGTGGTAGCAATGAAAGCAGAGGCCAGGTTGGTCAGGACACGAGGGCCAAAAAAAACCAGGTGCCACGCCTTATTCCGCGTTTACCACAGACACATTTTTTGGGGGTGACCTTTGTGATGGGGCAGGTTGGAGGACGTCTGGAAAATGCCTCTCATGCAGCCGGCTAACTGCATCTGGATTTGGACTTTGGGCCACAGCGCCTTCTAGACACAAAAGGACTGAGATGATAGTTTCCTGAAATTTTAGAAAGGATCCCAATCGGAATAAATATATAGACACTTTTTTGTACCAGCGTCTAGCTCTGTGGGAGGCTAAATATGGCTTTATCATTTGGTCATTGAAGTGTACACCTCCCATATTTTAGATTGTAGTAGTGGACACAGAGAGGCTTTTCAACTACACCAGACACCGTGTGAATTTGGACTGTCATGTCTGGGTGAATGGAAGATAGGATGAATATATCATGTTTTCTTTCCATTTTACAATTAGTAGTTCTTCATTCCGCAAGCAGGCTTTTTTCACCTTTCTAAGGGGGGTGTTAATGAGCCACTGAGTGAAACCCCTGCGATTAGGTCGCATGGTGCCACAGCAGCCAACTTTTTGAAGGAACAAATGTTTGAAAAGTGGCACGCTTACATAAAAGTTGCCCATGTACAAATGGTAACCCATACGGAACAAGGGTGACAACAAGCCCCAACCTATCTTACCAGTGCTCCCCATGTAGTCTGGGCATCTGGGGGGCTCCAGTTGACTGTCTTTCCCCTCATAAATTCCAAAGTGGGATGTAAAGCCTGTGGGCCTCTCACAGAGGTTATACATTTTGATCACATATCTGGCACGCTTGCTGGGGAGATGTTTGATTGCAAGCCGGCCAAAAAAATATACAAGGGACTTGTCTATGCAGATGTTTTGCTGGGGCATACACACATCTGCAAATTTCTTGGACAAGTAATTTATGAGGGGCCAAATTTTGTGGAGCTGATCATAGTCAGGGTCACCCAGGGGATGACAGAGGTTATTGTAACTAAAATGCATAAGATGCATTATTAGTTCATATCTTTTCCTGGCCATTCAGTAGAGAACATGGACATATAATGAATTGGGTCTGTGGACCAATAAGGCTGCAATTCATTCATTTTTGAATGCCCATGTTAAGTGTTAGGCCCAAAAAAGTTTACATTTGAAAACCATGATAGGTTTCCACTCAAGTTTCATGGAAAGGTATGAATTTGGGTTAGCGGCAATGTACTGTAAGGCATAAACATTACTTTGGTCCACAATCAAATTATAGAAGTCTTCGAAGAAAAGCAGCTCAAAAAGGTCAGGGGGCGTTAAGTTGGTTGTTTCCACCTGAACCCTGGGCTGGACTGTGAATGGGGGAAAAACAGGTGCTACTGAATCTGAGGGCAGCCAATTAGGGTTTGCAAGCTTCTCTGGAAGCCTACTGTGGGCCTGTGCTTGAATTCTTGGTGGCTGCAGTTAGTGCTAGCCACCTCACCAGCATTTACTACTCTGCTGGTGCTTGCCACTTCACCATGAAATACTGCAATGCTGGTGTCTAAAAAGGTTAGCATGTACCACACTGCTGGTTGTTGCCAGATCACCAAAACGTAGTGCAGTGCTAGCACCTGCTCCCTGTTGCATCTGAACATAATCATGTGTTTCTAGCACTTCAGCAACATAGGGTTAGGTATGCCTGACTTTAGCAGAGACCTTTTCACCATCGTCCAAGCTAGCTGTCAGGGTTCCGCTGCTTTCTACAGGTTCATATTCTGAGCCTGATTCTGACAGTGAGGCCTCCCCTTCACTCCCATGCTCAAAATCCTGTACACCTCCTTACTGGTGTTCCTTTTTTTGGGCATTTGGGCACTAACCTTACAGGTACCTAGTTACGACAACGGAAAAGACAGCTCCTGGCTAGCAATCAGGGACTGCTTGCGTGCTAGAAATAAAATTAACTGCAAGTGCTAGCAGAGATCAGGCCTGATCTTCATAACACCACAGTTTTGCAGACAATGTACTGTATCAGGAGGGGCAGTGATCAGAGAAATTATACTGACACTGCACTTGTTGGGGGGGGCTAATCCTGCTAACACTGCGTTTTTGGGGACACTAGCATACCTCTCAACATTTTGAGATGGGAATGAGGGACATCTACTAACAAATGTATGTAGGCATAGGACATGCCCCCTGCCACACCCCCTTAAAGGAGAATTAACCCAAAAAAAAGGTTAATTAAATCCACAAGGACTTTTTTTTACCACTACTATTCCTTTATATTGGCTTTTAAAATGTACAAATGCAGCCATTTAGAAATTGGATGAAAGGTTTAGCACTGGGAAACACTTTTTGAAAGATAAAAAAGTGCATTTTAAGCGCGGAGGCTCTGAGGATGGCAGTGTAGGACCGGAGCTCCGCACAGAGCCAGCCATACAGCAAAAATAAAAGGCAGGTAATGGCTTTCAGGAGTTCCCAAAATAACGGGAACAGGTTGAGGAGACCCCAGGACACCTTTCTATATTGATAAGATAAGAAGAAAAAGCATCTTATCTTAGAGTCCTTTGAAAAGCGAGTCATTCTCCACAAATGGCGGGAGTACCTCAGATAACAGTTCAGTCAGGAGCTGAGGTATCCACAGCAGGCAGGCAAATTGTTAACCCTGCGACTCTCATATGTTCCACAATTATCAGGATTAGTTCCTTCTCTTAACATGTCATCTCCTGAAACTGCAGCAACTTTGATAGAACGTTCTGTGGGACTTATGGAAATGCACTCGCTAGATGCTAACCCTATTTACCCTGACTCTATAACTGTACAAACAGTGCAGATTCCTGAGGTAACTTTTAATGTGACTGAATTATTTGCTAGAATCTCTGAATTGCTAGACAAAGGACTAACCCAAAACGCTGACAGAATTACAGGGGAAATAAGGGCAGATTTCCAGTCCCTGGGAAAAAGAATTGAACATATAGAACACAAGCTAGATGTCACTATCTGCAGGACAACTCAGAATACTGACCATTTGCAGTTTATGCAAGAACAGCTTTACACTGCTCAGACTCGGATCGACGACCTTGAGAACCGATCAAGGAGGGATAATTTTCGGATCAGAGGACTACCAGAATCAATTTTTGATGTACAAGCGGCAGTTCAAGATATTATCAAATCCTTGATCCCTTCAGTTCCAGCGCATAAATTAGAACTGGATAGGGCACACAGGTCCCTTGGCCCTCTGAGGAATGATGGATCCCCAAGAGACATTGTAGTAAAACCACATTATTATTCTATCAAAGAAGAAGTGATGAAGAGATCTCGTCAACAGGAACAGATTCACTATCAAGGGTCAGACATCCAAATATTTGCCGATATTTCCCCCTACACCATACAAAAGAGACAATCATTGAAACCCCTCTTGGCAGCACTCACCAAGAAAGACATAAAATATCGTTGGGCCTTTCCATTTGCCCTGAAATTTACTTACAAAGGCAAACAACATGTATTTCATAGCTTTCCAGAGGGTGAACCTCTGCTGTTGGACCTGAAGCTCATTACACATGAATCTGACATGGAAACAGCACACACACAACAGGGTTCAGCTAAACGTCAATCCCCTACAAGCCCACCTCCTTCACGTTGGAATAAAGCTAAATACAGGAAAGTCAAGGATAACCTCCCACCCTGATGAGGAGTCTTAACTCTTCTGTGTGAAATTTTCTAATTTCTTTTTTTCTTTTCTTGCCATGTTCCTCAGACGATAAAGGAGGAAAAATTATTTTTTTTTTTTTTCTGTTTGTTCATAAATATCGAACCTAGACTGACTTGGTTCTTGCTAAAAAAGACTATTACAGGAATATAGTTCGGTGGTTTCTGCATAGTTTATCTGAGTCAAAGACTTTACCACTTACACTGAAATATAGTCAGTTTGGACTCATAGTTTTTTTTTTTTTTTTTTTCCTTTTCAATTTTTCCCCTAGCTAGATAGTTTGGATTGCTATCTTAAAAGGGGGTTCCTGTTAGCGGGTCCTGTACTTTGAATATTTTATAATTTTTTCATATGCTGTCACTGGCCGGTGCTGATGCATTGTGCCTGCGCCTACTACTCAAACCAGTTATTTGCTGCTTTGTGTGGTAGATTTCTAGCCCTTTTTATGGGCTGTTTAAATATTTTTGTTCTGAATGAGGAGAGGGAGTCTTATTCCTTCCCACATTCCGGGCCTGGTTATGGCCTTTCGGTGCTTTATATATCCATGATGTTTCTTTATGCCTATTCTTTTTTTTTCTTTTCTTCTAAACTCTTTTCTCTTCTAGCCTGTCTGCCGATGGGATTTCCTTATAAGGTGTATTTAGAAGTGTTAATCCCAATAATAGTAATCAATTTATTCTTCTCTACTTTTTCTACCACATGGAATGGGGTAGATGACTTTGGATTGGTCAGCGTTATTTTCTTTTTGATTCATGGCTGGTAGTAATGCTACTTCTTCCCCCCTACGTATTATCTCCCATAATACTCAGGGGTTGAATTCCCCAGTCAAGAGACGGAAGGCCTTTCAGGTCTACCGTGCTCGTCACATTGATGTAGTTCTCCTACAGGAGACTCATTTTCCACTGCAGTACACCCCCTCATTTTTACATGCACACTTCCCAGTATTTTATTTGGCTAATGCTGAAAACAAAACGAAGGGAGTAGCGATTATATTTTCTAAACAATGCAAATGTAATTTTAAAATGGAACACAAGGACCCGGAAGGAAGGTTTTTATTGGTAAAGGTACGATTGATGATAAGTTATATAGTTTCATTTCTTACTATGCTCCTAATAAAGGACAAACACAGTTCTTCAGACAATTGTTTAAGACCCTTGGCCCACTCATGGAAGGTGTAATAATTATGGGAGGTGATTCTAATACAGCCTTTGATACTGGTCTGGATAAATCTAATCCACTTAAAGCACAATCAGTTAGACCCAGCAGAGCTAGTTTACAAATAGCGCAAATGATTTTTCAATCAGGTTTAACTGACATTTGGAGGGAACTAAATCCAAACATACGAGATTTTATTCACTACTCAAATCCACACCAGTCTTATTCACATATAGATCACATCCTTGTCTCTATACATCATATTCCATTGTCCGTTACATCCTCTATCTTAGACATAGCTTGGTCAGACCATTCCATGGTTCTATTAACAGTAAGAAGAGATAATTATGGACAACAGGGTTCTCATTTCACTCTTAATCAATCTATGTTGCAGGACCCCATTATAGTGTCTGAAATACAGGAGGCTTTGCAGGAATATTTTTGCTTTAATGATGTGGGTGATGTTTCTGCAGAAACTCTATGGGTGGCTCACAAGGTGACCATTAGAGGTAAACTAATACAAATTTCAGCGAGACGTAAGAGAGAGAGAATGTCAGAAATAGAGAGATTGGAGAGCGATTTTATTAATTTAAGTAAACATCATAAAAGAGATCCCTCCAATGTTCCTATTTCCAAGCTAGATGCGGCTCAGACGGCCCTGAATTTGGCTCTCACAACAAAGGAGGATAAATCTATCAGATGGTCTGGGGCCAAGTTTTACCAGACTAAAGACAAAATAGGAACCATGCTAGCACATAAATTGTCTCCTAGGCTTCGTTCACACGCTCTTCCTAAAATCAAACAGGCGGATGGTACCTTTACCCTAAATTCACAGCGCATAATGAAGGGATTCCAGGACTTTTATGCTGAGTTATATAAGGCAGAGATAAATGCTAACCCCACTAAAATAGACGAGTTCCTAGACAACTTACATCTTCCAACACTAACAACTACTCATAAAGCAGAAATGGATGCTCCCATATCCATTGAGGAGGTGTCAGAAGTTATAAAAGCCTTAAAGGGTGCTACAGCGCCAGGGCCTGATGGCTTCTCTACCCCTTATTATAAAACTTTTTCTGATCTTCTAATCCCCTACCTCACTAGATTCTTCAACTCCATGACTAAGGGCACTGGGATAGGTAATCAACTCAATATGGCATATATTTCTGTAATCCCAAAACCAGATAAAGACACCAGCCAAATAGAGAATTATAGACCTATCTCTCTAATTAATAATGATCTTAAAATATTGACCAAAATATTAGCTAACTGATTGGCTTCATTTATAGGACTATATATTGATAAAGATCAGGTGGGGTTCATCCCTGGTAGACAGGGTCCTGATCAAGTGCGAAGGACGGCTGATCTTATATCAATGATGCAATCAGAATGGGAGGGAGGTCAAAAACAAGAAGGAATGCTACTATCTCTGGACCTCCAGAAGGCATTCGATTCAGTTTCATGGTCATATCTTTTTGCAGTCCTTAGACGATGGGGATTTGGACCGAATATTTTAGGAATCTTGGAAGCCTTATATTCAACACCAGTAGCCAGAGTCAGACCAGGGAATTTTCTCTGACCCAATTAGGATTGGCAGGGGCACACGTCAGGGCTGCCCCCTCTCACCCCTGATATTCGCTATAATGATTGAAACCTTGGCAATAGCCAATCGTATTAATCCTAATATCAGGGGGATTCAGTGTGGCCAAAACAATCATAAATGCACCCTGTTCGCTGATGATCTTCTGCTATTTTTATCCTCCCCAATTTCCTCTTTACCCAAGATATGTTCATTGCTCAATGAATTTGCGTCAATTTCAGGACTAAGAGTGAATATGTCTAAATCTCAGGCTCTCAATGTATCCCTCCCAAGCTTTATGGTCTCCCAATTACAGGAAACATATGAATTTAGCTGCAGTAATTCATCAATTAAATATTTGGGAATATAACTCCCAAGATTGAGAATCTGTATCAAGCAAATTACCCCTCAATGTATCGAAAACTTGAGGCTGATCTCAAGACTTGGGAGTCACACAATATTGCCTGGATTGGTAGAATTTATTTGGTCAAGATGACCTTATTGTCTAGACTTTTGTATTTGTTTCGATCCCTTCCTATCCCGATTAGAAGAGACCATCTAAAAACATTTCAAGGTAAACTTAATAAATTTATTTGGAACAAGAAAGGTTCACGTCTATCAAACAGTAACTTATTTAATCTCCCTAAGCAAGGTGGATTGGGTTTTCCAAACCTCCTATGGTACTATCAAGCAGCCCGATTAGCACAATTGTCCGTTATATACCTTAAAACTGAGTGTCCAGATTGGATATTAATAGAAAGCCAAGCAGCTCCTACATTGTCCATGGAATATTTACTATGGTGTCCTCCCAGGAACAGGCCTCCAATACTGTCACCAACCCTTTCACAATCCCTTACTTTGTGGGATTCCCTTAGGAAGCTTCCTTCCCTGGTTTCGGAAATACAACCATTAGCTCATCTGTTCCAAAATCCTCTATTCCAACATGGCATGGATGTTGAGGCCTTCAAGTGGTGGAGGGACAAGGGGGTGTACCGCATTGGTCAATTTTTTTCTTGCACAGGCCCACTACCCCTTAAACATTCTATAGATGAACTAGATCTTACCTCTTCAGAAAAGTCTAGATTTTACCAGATCTCAAGCTTTGTTCACTCTTCATGGAAAACTAAACCTAATCCTCCAAGATTTACGGCATATGAAGGTTGGTGTGCACAAGCCACGGAGCGGAAGGGAGGGATTTCTGTGATCTATGCTTCACTTGCTTCCAATTCTGTAAAATTACCATACATGTTGGCTTGGGAGAAAGACCTTCAGACTGAATGGGATCTGGAAGACTGGTATGAGAACTATTCTCATTCGATCAAAGGTTTATATAATACTTCACTCATCGAAGCTAATGTTAAAATATTCACAAGATGGTACTTGGTTCCCACAAGATTGGCAGCAATGTTCCCTTCCACTTCACCCTTATGCTTTAGAGGCTGTTAGGGAATAGGTTCTATGATTCACATATGGTGGGAATGTCCCAGAATCCGAGGATTTTGGAATAGGGTCTTCCACATCATACGAAAGGTTACAGGTTATGCTATCTCTCAAACACCAGCGATTGCCTTGCTGAATGGATTTTTGCCGCATGTCTCTAAAATCACCCGTAAATTGATTCTGTTTATATTGACAGGAGCCAAATTGACTATTGCCAAAGCATGGAAGAAGTCTTCGGTATCTCTATTGTCCATGTAAAGGAAGATTTCATGGATAATGGAACAAGAAAAAATTGTTCGTTCCTTATTGGACAAGACCACACAATTTGAAGCCACTTGGGAACCCTGGGCTCGGTTTATGGGAATTTCTCCGATACCGGACATAGGTAGCAACACCAGTCGCTGATTTTTGAGTTTCACATCGGACAGACAGGCATTCTATACTCTTTTTCTGTACTATTCCTTTATCTTTTTTTCTTCTCCCCTAGTCTTTTTCCTTTAAATATCTTCTTTTTCTGTTTTAGGAACAGTATAATTTTTCCTTAAAGTTACATAGAAATTCTCAGGTTTATATACTAATTTTTCAAATTAGGGTCAGGATGTCTATTTTTGATCTATTATAATGGGAACATTATAGTGTACCCCTGATAAATTCCGTAATAATCTTTGAGCTGGATATAACGGATTGTTAATAATATCTCCTCTCTTCTCTCAAATAAAAGTTTATAAGAGAAAAAATGGATAATGAGAGGGAGAATCCTCACCCCTCCTTGGACACAGTGTGATCCCCTTTGGGGTGTCGAAGGGGGAGTGAGGCTTCAACATATCTTACAATAAGCAGGTGTACAATTTGAAATTGAATGGTCAAAGTTAAGAGTTTACATTATATTACTTATACTTTATTTCTTTATATTGTTAGTGCTGTAAACCACAGTAATAAGACAACCAATAGACTGTGATCACATATTTTGAATTCGTTGTGAATTATATTGTACTGATTTTTTGTTATGCTGATTATACTGTACTATTTTTTCAATGATGATAGTAAAAAACTTGAATGCTAAAAAAAAAAAAAGTGCATTTTATATACAACTATATAGATCAGACCAAAATTATTGACAAATGAGGTGGAATGAGGGACAGAGGGACATTGCTTCAAATCAGGGACAGTCCCTCCAAATCAGGGACAGTTGGGAGCTATGCACTAGTATAGTTCTGACCATGATCAGGATACTGATCCAGACAGACACTATACTAGTAATTGCGGTGATCAGCGACTAACAGTGTGGCAGAGTTTGGCTGTTCCTCACCCACTTTTAGGCCTTCTACACAGCAGTTTCTGTTTTAGTTAGTGCACAAGTGTAAAATTGTAAATTGATGCAGGTTTGAAGCCAAAGGGTAGTCAAACCAAATGTTGATTTGATTTAGATTTTTCTTCTGTTCGCTCACTTTGCATTTTGTAAATTGAAAAAAAAATAAACAATTAAAATGTGTATTTTGGAAATCATTCCTACTTTACAGCATTTCTTCACACCCGCCTAAAACTTTTGCACAGTACTGTAAACTGGTTCTGATCCTTAGGTGCAATATATTGCATTTTATGCATACAATCAATTCAGTAACCCTAAGGTAAGTATTACGCTGAACAACAGCTACCACCATGCACCTGCTAATGGGGTTTATTTACCAAAGCCACATAGGGTTTTCACTTTGCAAGGAATGTTGCACTTTGCATGGTAATTTTCCCAGAGCTTAGTGAATGAGGTGAAATTTCAATCTGCAAAGAATACACAATCGCATGCAAGGAAAATAAAGACAGCATTGGATGCACATGGAAGTCAGCAGAACTTCAAGTGTTACTAAAGGCAACACTTTTTAAATTAAAATAATAAACATGTTATACTCACCTGCTCACCCCGATCCTCCTATTCTGGGGTCCTCCGCCGGTGATCTTGGCTTCTCCTCTTCTTCATGTGCCCTCATAGCGAGCCTCTTGATATAGGGGCACATGTACTTGCTTGCTCCCGAGCCATGGCTTGGCCCCGCCCGTGCTTCCTCCTTACAGCATTTAATTGACAGCAGCAGGAGCCAATGGCTCCTGTTTCTGACTGAGTTCCTGTGTGAAGAGGAAGAGAGGGGATGAAAGATGCAGCCGTGTACAGCTCTGAATTGATTGAGGACTCAGGTAGGTATTTAGAGAATAGGAGAGGACAGAAAGCTGTAATTTTTTTTGACCCTAATGCAGAGAATGCTTTAAGGTAAAAAAATGTTCTGACATTTAGAACTATTTCCCTTTATTCACTAAGCTCTGGGGAACAGTCTTTTTGAGTTTAGTAAATCAACCCCACTGTCTTTTTCATTGCTGCCTACCACTCTTGAAGCTTGAAATGAAATAATTTCAGGTGCAGAGCACATCTTCTGCTTTCCACGCTATAGTGAGGCCAATCCCCAGACA
This sequence comes from Aquarana catesbeiana, assembly GCF_042186555.1. NCBI lineage: Eukaryota > Metazoa > Chordata > Amphibia > Anura > Ranidae > Aquarana > Aquarana catesbeiana. The sequence goes on from NC_133327.1 coordinate 277,547,130, forward strand.
TGATCATTGTCAGGTAGGGTGCTGGGGGGAATGCCAAGCCCATTCTAAAAGTTCGAATTTGTATAGAGACGTTTTCCCCAAACGTTTTATCATGGAGGAACCCCTGAAATAATTTTCCCAGCTCAGGGAACCCCTGCTAATAATTATTTTATCTGCAGCTCACAGTATATTAGTGTAAAGATCAATGGGAAGAATGGCCCCCATATTTGTGGTCCTTGGAAAGAATTCCCCCATAACAAATACGATAATTGTTGTCAGTGGCTACTCCTCTGTGGGACAGAAGTTGCTCAAGGAACCCCAACAACCTCTACAGGAAACCTAAGGTCACACAGAACCCTGGTATAGAGGTTTTTGTAGGCTCCCACTACAGATAGAGATTAGGCTATGTATGTTGCCTGCTATACAATTTAGCCCTTACATTTTATCTACTTTATGCACAGGACATCTTTAAACGAAATATGGCAATTGTCATCTTTGATTCGTTTTTAACAATGTATGTTCAAGGACAATTATTCTTACCTTTGGTGCGTCGCTGTTTTGGAATAAGCATGCGTCCAAACATATATTGTTCTTATTCAGGTCAGTGACCCAATAAATACAATCATTTTCTATGATAATACTTTAGAAGTGAAGAGAAAATCTTACTTTAAAGTCTGAAACATTATGTTTTCCCCTTAAATGGTCTTAGCAAAGCCTTTAGGTGCAAATATATTACAAAGAAATATTAATAGACCAGGTAAATGTGTGAGGTTGGTGCTTTGATAAGGTATGAGTACATGGTGTCCTCTAGTGGACTACTCATGAACTTCACACAGAGTTCATTTTCTGCTTATTGCAAGCTATATACTCTATCTCACGGGGGAATTTACTTTTTTTTTTTTCAATGTTTCAGTTAATTATATTCTTAAAAACAGATCAACCTGATGTAAATAATTTCATGGATGTCTGTTAAGATTTTATAGCCTGGATGTTTGTTAAGATTCAATTTAAATCTGAACTTTAGGCATATATGAAAGACAACTTAATGCAGCTATGTCATCATTAAAACACTATTACATTTATTTTTCCAATACAAGCAATGTAAGTACCTGGATCTGAACTGTTATCTTGCCTCTTGAAGTCTTTTACCATCAGGGCTAGAGTGTGAGTGGAAGAAACAGTACAATCAAGTTATGTGCTGACAAGAAGCATGCTGATAGTAGGTGAAAGCAGAGTGACATGAACACATCACTGTGCTGCAGCAGCTGCTGCTGCTGCTTTCACTGTTCAGTACCAAGCTGGTCTAGAATGATCTGGGCTCATAGGAAGTGGGTTAAATGACAGTGGCCATCAGACTAAAGACATCTAGCTGTCGAAAAGTACTGCAGGGGAAAAATCTGGATTAAATTTTGCACCAAAGGCTGGTTTTGTGTTTTTTGTTGAATGGGCTATTTGTTTTTAGCTTGTTATTTTTAACAGAGTTCTGCTTTAAATTAGCTAAATAAATTCCATGTGCATCAAAACAAAAAGGTATTTAACCACTTCCCGCCCACCGTATGCAGAATGACGGCCGGGCGGTGATTCTGTTACCCTGACTGAGCGTCATATGACATCCAGCAGGATAACATGCCGGCGCGCAGCGAGGCGATCTCGTGTGCAGCGTGTCAGTCTGACACACGGAATCTCCGATTGTGATAAGAAGCCTCTGTTAGAGGCTTCTTACCAACGTGATCAGCTGTGACCAATCGCGGGTGATCATCGCATGAACCAGGAGGTGCCGGTAAATGGCATTCCTCGGTTTGCTCTGACAGGGAGAGCTGATCAGCGGCTCTCCCTGTCAGAGGGGGGGTCTGTGCTGATAATCAGCACATTGATTATCAGCACAGCCCCCTCAGTTGTGCCACAACACCTTTTAAAATGTGCCCATAAGCTGTCAGTCAGTGCCCCATAAAAACACAGCTCACAGTGCCCATCAAAGTGCCAATCAGTGCCCATATCAGTGCTAATCAGTGCCAACCACAGTGCCAGTCAGTGCCCATCTCAGTGCCCAGTAAAACCTGTCAGTACTTCAACATCAGTGCTGCCCATTAGTGCCACCTGTCAGTGCCAAACAGTACCGCCTATCTGTCAATCAGTGCCGCCTTTCAGTGCCCATCACAGCCGCCAGTCAGTGCCCATCAGTGCCGCCAGTCAGTGCCCATCAGTGCCGCCAGTCAGTGCCCACCAGTGCCGCCTATCAGTGCCCACCAGTGCCGCCTCTCAGTGCCCATTAGTGCTAACTCATCAGTGCCATCTCATCAGTGCCCGTCAGTGAAGGAGAAAACAAAATTTTATAACCGAAATGAAGAAAAAAGTTCAAAAATGTTGTTCTTTTTTAGTTTGTTTAGCAAAAAATAAAAACTGCAGAGGTGATCAAATACCACCAAAAGAAAGCTCTATTTGTGGGAACAAAATGATAAAAATTTTGTTTGGGTACAGTGTAGCATGACCGCGCAATAGTCATTCAAAGTGCGACAGCGCTGAAAGCTGAAAATTGTCCTGGGCAGGAAGAGGCAAAAGTGCCCAGTATTGAAGTGGTTAAAGTTCTAATTTTTTCCTTTACAAAACAGCTACAACCGGACTAAAAAAAAAACAAGCATGCTGTAAAGAAGGACCCCTGCTCTTTGTTTCGAAGCAGTGGTATCTTTGCATTGGTCCCACACACCCCCTAGGGCTCTCCAATCAGAAAGGATAATGGTTGCAGAGCTATAGGTTGGTAGTTTTTAATTAGTGTAAACATGTATTTTTACTGTACAGGCAATTCATTTCACGTTATGTTTTCTTGCTGTTTATAGTAAACTGTCTAAAATAAGTAGGACTTCTGTAATTGTGTATTTGCGGTTTGATTTTCATACTTCATTGAATTGATTAACTTGTAGGATGAGCAGAAATACTTTGAGGTGTCATTGTAGAGTGGCCTGAGGTGCAGTATGTGTTGGTTCATATTTCACATTGACCTACCTGCACCTTAGTTTGTGGAAGGAGCCTAAGATAGGAAGTAGGTTTGGCTCAAATGTTACATCACCCTCTGGTTAAGGTGTTTCTAAAAGGAAGAACATTTTTACCTTAAAAGTGGTTGTAAAATCTTGTTTTTATCATATATATATATATATATATATAAAAACAAACATGTTATATTTACCTGCTCTGTGCAGATGGTTTTTGCACAGGGCAACCCGGATCCTACTCTTCTCGGATCCCTTTTTGCTGCTTCTGGCCCCTCCCTTATATTGAGTGCCCCCACAGTCAGCAGCTTCCTATGGGGGCACTGGAGCCAAGTCACAGCTCCGTGTGTCCATTCAGACACTTGCCCCCTCTCTCCCCTGATTGGCTGACTGACTTTGATTGACAGCCGCGGGAGCCAATGGCATCGCTGCTGTGTCTCAGCCAATCAGGAGGAGAGTCCGGCTTAGACATTCATGGACATCACTGGAGAGAGTTGGGGATCAGGTAGGTAATTGGGGGGTGCTGGGGCATATGCTACACATAGAAGGTTGTTTATCTTAATGCGTAGAATGCATTAAGATAAACAACCTTCTGCCGTTATAACTCCTTTAATGCATTCCTTGCATTACGTTAAAATGTTCCAGTGGAAGTATTTACATATGTCTGGAGAGAAGTAAGTGTAAACTTTGTGCTTCACATTTTAAACTATTGTAAAATGGTCCGAAGAGTTCAAAGATGCTGATATAAATGATGTGAATATTTGGTCCCGTAGAGTTGATTTTTGACAGAATACAAATGCAAACGAGAAAATGTGTATTTATAAACCATTATTCTAATACCTCAGGGTATCAATAAAGGAGTGTCCAATGTTCTTGTGAATTTCATATAAATTGGTATTATTACTAAAACATGAGTAGTTCCTGTTCGTGCTGTTCCTCCTGTTCGTTGTGTCTTGCCTGCTTTATTTTTTATCTTTTCCATCTTCATAAAAAAAAATAATAAAAGTTTTTTTAAGCCCTTCCTCTCCCTGTGCTTGCGTGCAGTGGCAAACACATATGTAGGTTACACCCGCATATGTAAATGGTGTTCGCACCACACCTGAGGTATTGTCGCAAACGTTATAGCAAGAGCAATAATTCTTGCGCTAGACCTCCTCTGTAACTCTAAATTGGTAACCTGTAAACATTTTTAAAGAGTTGCCTTTAGAGGTTTTTAAGTACCATAGTTTGATGCCATTCCACGAGTGTGCACAATTTTAAAGCGTGACATGTTAGGTATTGTTTACTCAGCATGACATCATCTTTTATATTTTACCCCCAAAAATTGGGTTATATTAGTGTTTTTTTGCATTACAATTCATTAAAGTGGGTTTTTTTCCAGAAAAATTGCAACATCCACCATTTTATTCTCTAGAGCAGTGATGGCGAACCTTGGCACCCCAGATGTATTGGAACTACATTTCCCACGATGCTCATGCACTCTGCAATGTAGTTGAGCATCATGGGAAATTTAGTTCCAAAACATCTGGAGTGCCAAGGTTCGCCATCACTGCTCTAGAGCCTCTGCTTAAAAATATATATCATTGTTTGGGGTTCTGGTTTTTTAGCAAAAAAATGATGATTTTTACATGCAGGAGAGAAATGTCAACAATGGCCTAGACTGGAAGTAGTTAAAACAGTGAATGTTTGCATCACCAAACAGCAAGTAGCAGACTGTCAGTAACAATGTTCTCAATTATAATAAAAGGTTCCAGACTGATACCCTGCCTGCCAGCTCAGTCCAGTTGAGTCCCCATTGATGCTGCCTCTTTATAGTTTGTGTAATTGTTATTGGTTATATAGGATACTGTGTGCTTTGTATACTGGAACCAAACTCCTAGCAGAAAAAGGAGTCAGTTTATTTCTACTCTTGTGTTTGTCTGACAACTGATAAAGGGTCACTGTCCTTTTCAGCCTCTTTGCCCCCAGTCACAGTATGCCTTGTGTGGATATGGTGCCTGATCATTTTATTGTGATAATAACACTAGTCAATTGACTAAGATAAAAGAGAGGCAGCACAAGACAGTGACCTGGGAGGCAGAAAAATAAATGAATAAATCTTGCCCTGTTGAATATTGTATTATTAGACTTGATATGTGTGTTTTTCAAGGTTTGAACATATTATGGTTGCGGTATTTTCCTAAATATTGTTGATGGTGTAAAGGCAATCATGTTAACCTATGGTGGGGGGTTGTTAACTGTAGAAGGCTCATCAAACAAAGAATTTGTTTGTGGAGGACTCCTCAGATTTCTCACTTCTGTACAGAGGACTGAACAATGTGCTCCTTGCAAAAGGAGGCAAATAATCATTTGGACATATTTCCTACACATATTCATTCTTTACCTGCACTTATACAAGTGATCCAAATACATACGTGTAGTGAGGCCTGAGAGATCATTTATTTCTTTACCAAATAATTAAGACATTGTAAAACAGTCGAAAACTGAATCTGTTCTAAAACCAGTAGCTTCCTGATCTGCCACCATGCAAGCCTTTAGAAGTGTCCTATTTCCTCCTTTCTTTTTTTTTCTTTAACTTCAGCTTCAGTACTGGCCATGCTAAAAACACATGCCCAGGAATTAATTTATGTTGGATTAAATTTGCACATTGAGACAAAAAGTTGACCAGTTTTTGAAGACATATTGGCAGCCTTATGCCTTGAACATCAATATGGCTGTAGACTATTAGGTAATATGAGCAATCTCATAAGGACTTGTGATCAGTCTCCAAAACCGAAATGCATTTACTTTGAGCTTAGTGATTTCTACGGTTCATTTGCCATACAAAAACTAGAATGTCTACACGGAACCACAGAGTTGGCACAATAAAAGTATAAGATTTATTGGGCTAGGTTTCTTAAGTGTTTATTTAAAAGCAAAGAAATCATTCCATCAGGGTATAGACCACAAACCGTGAATTAGAAGTAGTCCAATTTCCTTGTTGCAGTTTTTCCCCATAGCAGTTAAAGAACCCTAAGGTTATAAAAACAGAAGCACAGTGTCCAAACCAGTCTTACATCGGTTTTACTTCTCACTGTTCTATAACAGTATTTATTTCAAAATTGGTCATCTAGATTCATTAGTTTGGGCTGTCACCAATCTTTGCAGATAAAATGTACGAGGAAGTGAATCATTCATGTTTGACATACGAATGCTTAAAAAAAATGGAAATATGCAGCTCAACTTGTTTTGTTCTCTGGAATAATGATCTAATTTTTGTTTTATGTCCAAAATTCTGGCAAAAAGAATATCAGAATCTGTCACAGTTTAATACATTGCTATAGTGCATTTTGTTTTATTCATTAATATTCTTTAACCCCAAAGAACATGAATAAAAGCAATATAAATAGCTTATTTTACTGAAACTGCCATTTATTTAGTTGCGTGCCTCTAGGCTGTTAATGTAGCTTGTTTTATTTGATTCATAAATAAACATTTCCAACCTTTTACTTGTTTACTTCAGTGCATCACAGTTCCACTTTTTGTTACTGGCTGTTGACAGCTAATAGCCTAAGATGAATATGACCCATATTGCAATATCTCGTGACTTTCTGAGAAAAATTTTCATAGCAACATCTGAGTGTTGCCCTGCTTCATCATGACCAGGACTTGTCTACACATAGTTGCAAAAGCATTTTTAAAATGTTTTACAAAATGTAGCAATAACAGAACCAGAGATACAACTGTTTTTGCCACTAAATTTACCTGGTAAAGCTATACCTTTAAAATAAATGTGCAATTTTACCACGTTTTTTGCCTTGATTTGCGTTTTGCGTTTTTTTTCTTTTTACACTCTATATAGCTGGTTGCTAAGGAGGGGGCCAGAAAGCCGGCCCCACAACTTTAACAACCGATGAGCCATCAGCTGTCAGGAGGCTTCCCTACTGACAGCTGAATATATAAAAAAAAGAATTGCTGGCTAAAAACAAATCGTAAAAAAAAAAAAAAAAAAAAAACAGCATGGGGTCCCCCCTGGTTCATGACAGGCCCTTGAGTCTAGTATGGATTTGGAGGGGACCACCCTCACGCCAAAATTTAAAAAAAAATGTCATGGGGTCTTCCCCAAAATCCATACCAGACCCTTATCTGAGCATGCAGCCCGGCAGGTCAGGAAAGGAAGGGGACGAGCAAATGCTCCCCCCTCCTGAATCATACCAGGCTCTTTGCCCCCCACCCCAAAGCACCTTGCCCCCATGTTGATGGAGACAAGGGCCTCTTCTCGACAACCCTGGCCGGTGGTTGTCGGGATCTGTGGGCAGGGGGCTTATCAGAATCTCAAAGCCAGCGGCGCACACGCAATGGCATGGCGGCAAATTCAAAAGGGACGTACCGGTACGCCCATTTGCCCAGCCATTCTGCCGACGTACATCTGTGTGTACCAGTCGGGAACTGGTTAACATGTTTTCCTATGAATGTAGTTCACATCTGTGCATTTTATGGAAAGGGCCAGGGACTTTTTGCTGGTTTTTGGTTCCATAGACTTCAATGGATCAAAAGCGTGTATTGTATTAAACGCGAAATGCACCTGAAATATGCAAACTGCAACCTGCATAGGTGTGAATCAGGCCAAACTGGGGATGTAGCTGTGTTCAGAATTAAGCAATCACGTCCAAACTTGTGTTAAATAGGAGTCAGTACGCAACTACAATCATTTAAAGTGCCTCTGACCCCCAAATAAAGTTCAGCTGTTCTAGTAGGTCTTTTCTGACATTTTCTTAGTTGCATCCTACAGCAAAAGCCATGGTCCGCAGAGAGCTTCCAAAGCATCAGAGGATCTCATTGTTAAAAGGTATCAGTGTGAGGCGAGAAGCACAGATTACTGGCACCTCTGTGTTTACATGTGATCGGCTGTGATTGGACACAGCCGATCACATGGTTAAAGAGCTGCGGCTGTTTACAGAGATCGGGGTCATGCTGCATCCTAGGAACATGGTGCAGCCATGATTGCCACACTGCGTGCCCCTGCGGGCACATGAGAGCGGTCGTCCAGGAAAGCCATCATATGAAGTCCACCCAGAGCGAGAGCCGCACTGCCCAGCTGTCATTTGATGGTGGGCGGGCGGAAAGTGGTTAAAGGCGGAAAAAGTTCTGAAAGGATTTAGCTTTGTCTCATTTTTTTTTTACATCACAGAAACCTGACATTTTAAAAGGGGTGTGTAGACTTTTTATATCCACTGTATATTCCCCACTGAAATGAATGTACATGTGCTAGATAATTATTAATATTATGGGATGTTTGGATGTGCGTATGGCGTCTAGACATAAACAAAAATGTACTAAGACAACATTGTCTTTTTAAATGGTGGTGGAGGGTAGCTAGTTCATTGGATTTTTATATTTATATTTTGATGGATTTTTTCAATAAAGTTATTTGTAATTTTGTATATTAAAATACAATTATTTATGGTCTAGAAAAAGTTCTGGAGGCTCACATTGATCTCTGTTTTGGGAGAGCTATTCTTTCTGTCAATAATGTGTCAAATATCTTTTCCTGAAGCCTACCAGGAAGCCAACACTTTTGGGAGTATGGATCTGGCTGGTTCCTCCTGCTGAACTCCACATCATTATAGGAGACAGTATGAAGGTTGACAAAAGGTAATGGTCTTCACTAGCATGGACAAGAGAAGAGGATTCACACTCTTCTCTTACAGGTATAGTTTTCTTGAGAAAATAAGTACAGTGGGGAAAATAATTATTTGATTTCCTTCAGATTTTGTAGGTTGCCCACTTATTTAAGAAATTAAGGGTCTATAATTTTTATCATACATGTATCTTAAATGAAAGAGACAGAATATCAAACAAAAATCCCCAAAAAAACACATGATAAATATTATAAATGGGGTTGCAGGTCAGCAAGTAAAATCAGTATTTGATCCCCAAGCAAAACATGACTTGGGGGGGAAAAACCCTTGTTGGCAAGCACAAAGGTAGGACGTTTCTTGTAGTAAGTTTTTTTTTTATCCAAGTAAAAGTTTTTATTGAAAAACAGGTACATACAGTCCAAGAAATCCACAATTAAGTTGTACATAATAGCATAAACGGGCATAATACCAGAAATAAAATCAAGTTTATACAATAATATGGTTCCCTCTGTTAAATAATAGAAAAATTACTGCATTTTTATCCTCCTTGATTTCTACCCTCTGTCCGTACCCAACAGGAGCAACAGACTCTATTCAAGTCTAATGCAGGGTGCACAACTCTTCAACCACTATTAAGGTGCAATAGTCTGTCCATGACCAAGTCCTCCGGGGCTAGCCCAGGAGTGCCAAGCCACGGTTCCCAGAGTTTTTCAAATTTACTTGAACATCCCCTATGTTGGTATATAATTTTCTCCATTCTTAGAATATTGCCTAATGCAGTAACCCATTCCTTGACTGAAGGGGGCGTTTCAGACTTCCAGTGCACCATGATTAACTTACGGGCCACAAAAAGGGCTCTAGTTCATCTAACACATTCAAAATACAGTGTCTAGGGTCCAGCGGAATTGAGACCCCAAACACTGCGTTCAGCGTGTCCACCACCCCCTTCCAGTACACATGTAATCTGGGACATCTCCATAACATATGTATTGAATCTCCGTGGTCTCTTTTACATCTAGTAGGTTGGAGAGGAAAGAAGTCCCATATTATGTAACCTATGAGGTGTATAATACGATCTCAAGAGTGTATATAGTTGCGTTAGTCTTTGCCTTACATTCAGTGAACATATGGAAACTGACTGCAAAACCTCCTCTCATTGCTCCTCATTCAAGGGCCCAACATCCAGCTCCCATTTTCCTTTCACTGTCAAGGGATGTTTTATAAGGTACTTGTGAAGTAAGGTGCTATAGCTCTGGGAAATGAATCCTTTAGAGGTCTCAGCCCATTTAAGTAAAGCGATCAAAGGGGTCGAGTCAACATGCCATTCAGAAGTTTTTGACTGGGTTGCAAAAGCATGCCTAAGTTGCATATAATAAAAAAGCATGGAAGGCAGTAGTCTATACAGGTCTCTCAAGTTGTCAAAAGATCGCAATTTTCCCTCACTTATAATTTGTGTTAAGTAAAGAATACCAAATCTCTTCCACCTCTCCGCATGTTGTAATTTAGCTAGTTCTGGATAGGACTCATTTCCCCATATAGGACTATACTCATAAGTGGGGAAACTTTTATGAGGCTTGCCGAATGCTGAGGCCTCCAAAGCAGTGGGAACGGATTTACCCCCTATCGTGTGTAACATTATGTATTCTGAAGCGCTAGGGGTTCTGACTGTAGATTCCCCCTCCATGGCCATGGTACCTATCAAATGTTGCATTTGCGATGCCAAGTAGTAAAGCCATGGATTCGGTAATGCAAGACCACCTTCATCTTTAGGGCGTTGTAGATTTTCTAGTTTTATCCCAGGAGGGTGGTTCTTCCATATCAATTCACGAAAAATAGCGTTAACTATCCTGAAAATCTTAAGTGGAATGACTACCGGTGAATTGTGCAGTATATATAACAGTTGAGGCATTAGAATCATTTTAATTAGATTCACCTTGCCCGCAACCGACATACACAGGGCATTCCAGGTCTTGACTCGTAAACGAAATCGAGCCAATAGTGGGGAAATATTTAACTGACTATATTCCCTAATCCCAGGGGAAACCTGTATCCCTAGGTATCTAAAGGAAGCAGTTATAGGTATTTCCCCTATTTTCTCTTCATTTAGTAATCGTGCATCATCTATTGGCATTAGGGCTGATTTGGTCCAATTTATTTTAAGGCCTGAAAATTCCACAAAGTGAGCCACTGTGTCCATTGTACTTCTTAGCGATTGGTCAGTATCTCCCAAAAGAATCATAGTATCATCTGCATAGAGCATTACCTTCTCCTGTCTATCTCCATAGCAGAAGCCGGTGATATCCTCACAATCTCTGATCCGTATTGCCAATGGCTCTATGGCCAGGGCAAACAGCAGGGGGGACAAAGGGCACCCCTGCCGTGTACCCCGCCCCAGAGCAAAGGGCAGCGACATTCTACCCGCCTCTCTAATTATCGCCTAAATGCAGTAATATAGCAAACGCACCCAGGAAATGTATGTCTCACCAAAGCCGAATCTCCTCATTACCTCCCATAAATATGGCCATTCCACACTGTCAAAGGCTTTCATTACGTCTAGGGACAACAAAGCCCTCTTACCCTTGTTGTCCGGTAGGGACTGCATGTTAAGATATAATATTCTAAGGTTTATTGCTGTGGATTTATTGGGCATAAAACCCGGCTGATCGGGGTGTATAATTGAGGAAATAGCCTTATTCAACCTGAGAGCCAAAACTTTTGCTAGTATTTTGATGTCTGACTGCAATAGGGATATCGGTCTATATGAGGCCGGGTCCACTGGGTCCTTGCCTTGTTTTTGAATTAACACAATGTGGGCCTTAGACATGGAAGGCGGTAGGGTATTATGTTCCCTAGCAGTGATAAATACATTTAGTAGCTTGGGGAGTAGTATCTCAGAATAAGTTTTATAAATTTCCATAGGGATGCCATCCCCCCCGGGGGCTTTACGGTTAGGGAATTCTGCCACCGCCGCCTGCAGTTCATCCAGAGTTAAAGGGGTGTCTAATTCTTTTCTCTGGGAGACCGAGAGTTGCGGAAATACAATGCCATTCAGGTAGCTGGACAACTCACCAGGACTGTTCGTTGAAGAGGAACAGTATAGCTTTTCATAAAATTCCGCCAACGTTTGGAATATCTGATCTGGGAGTGTACCAGCCGCCCGTCAGCCTTCTTTATGGAACCGATTACTGGGGATCTCTTTTCAGAGTTAGCTATTCTAGCTAAAAGGCAGCCCGTCGTTTCCCCCTCCTCAAAAAAAGCAGTTTTAGAGAAAAACCTCTTTTTGTCCGCCGAGGAGGCCAGCAGATGCTCATAAGCTGATTGAGCCGACTGCCATGCCTCCTTTGCGGATTCAGTTGGGTCCTAAACATACTTTGCCTCTAGTGAGCAAACATGGGATTCCAGTGTTTCCCGTAACGCTTCAGAATGTTTCTTAATCTTGGTAACCTCATTACTAAGTATTTTCTTGAGATGAGTTTTAAAGCCCTCCCATTCTGCAAGGACAGACAATGAACCCGGCTGACATGAAAAAAAGTTTTTTATATTGCCCTCTAAGTTCTCAGGGGAGGTAAAAAGCTGAAGCCAAAAGACATTAAATTTCCACGGTACCCTAGGGAGTGTGGATTGGTGTGATACAATAAGATTTATCACCATATAGGAGTGATCAGATACACACCGAGGCTTGTACTAAATGTCCAACACCGAGGAGAGCATAGCCGGGTTTCCCACTGCCAAATCTATTCTGGATAGTGAACCGTGTGCTTTTGTGAAACAGGAGAACTGTTTAGCAGTGGGATTCCGGTGTCTCCATAAATCCAAACATCCCACCTCCTGTAGCAATCTAGCCAAAGGAGTTGGCCTATGAGGAGCTGGGGTGCTCGGGCCCGGGTGTTTGTCCAAGGCCGGAGCCAACCAACTGTTAAAATCGCCTACTAGCAGCAGCGGGAGATCCGGCTTCCCCTCCAGAAATTCCTGAAGGAGCCGGAATACCCAAGCATTAAATGGGGAAGGTATATACACACAAGCCAGTACACAATTCAGAATACCAATGCGACAATGCAAAAATACAAATCTACCCTCCTGATCTATTTTTGACTCAAATTCCTGGTAGTCCAGGGAGTTGTGTATCACTACACTCACCCCCCCCCCAAGAAAAGGAGGTATGGGTGGAGTGGTACGACCATCCGATCCATCTATACTTCATACAGCTTTTAGAATCAGACGTTAAATGTGTTTCCTGCAAGCAGATAACCGCAGGGTAAAACTTTTTCAGACATGAGAAAATCATAGTGCGTTTTAGGGGGGAGTTCATACCCCTGACATTCCAGGAGATCACCGGAGAGCCCGCCATGGCAAAAACACAGTTAGCTTCGAGGGTGGGTCAAAGGGTGGCTTCCCTACATAGAGACCACCGGGATCCTGTTGGGAGGGTTGGCAGTATACTTGAGTGGGATCAAAGTACCATATAATTGTTGAAAGTAAGATTCTTGGACTGCAGTATGGATCATGTTGTAAATAATAACATAGCACAATGGTGCCGATAAACAACAGTGCAACTGCACTAAGGTATTTCCTTTTGCGGTTTGACGCTCTCACTCCTGTGAGAGACCAAGCAAAAATAAACAATATGGACAGTCTGACGAGCCATGCCAAGAGGGCAGGCCCGTAGGACCCAGCGCTGCCTAAACGAAGGCCAACTAATATTTCTAACATCATAAGTTGAGTAAGGGGAGGTTCCCAGTTCAGTTCCTTTCACTTAAGAAATATAGGGTAATTCCCGGCAATCCGGTAACTTGGAGAAGGTCAGGTGTATTGGTAGAATATGACAAAGGGAAAAGAAACAAAATTAGATATATGATAACAACTTTGCAGTCCAAAAAAGGGGGGGCATTACGGAAGAAAAAGTATGGCATCCAAGTGTGTAGACATCCCTCTTGATATCTAGAAATATGTCTCGGTCAGTCACCATCTACATCCGCACGATGACGGCGTAGCGCCTGTTCATTGTGATCTAACCAGGCAGCCGCCTCTCTGGCAGAGTCAAAGAATTGTGCATGTCCTTCCGCAGTCACTCGCAGCTTCGCCGGATATAGCATGGAGTATGCCAATTGCAAAGCTCTGAGGCGCCTCTTCACACCACTGAACTTTGCTCTATTTCTCTGCACCTCAGCCGAGAAGTCTGGATAGAAAGACACTCTTACTCCATTATACTTCACATTAGCCTGTTCTCTCGCGCATCTTAGCACTGCCTCTCTGTCATGGTAGTGTAACAATTTGGCCAGCATAGATCTGGGGGGAGCACTTTGTGGAGGAGGCCGCCCCGGCACTCTATGGGCCCTCTCCACTGTAAAAAATGGGGAGAAAGCTTCACGGCCAAATAGCTCAACCAGCCAGCTTTCCACAAACGATGTGGGATCTTTGCCCTCCAATTTCTCAGGGAGGCCGACAATACGGACATTGTTTCTGCGCAAACGGTTTTCCGTGTCTTCTGCTCTGTTATATGTGTCTTGGGCCATGCGGTAAGCTGCCTTTGTTTCTCGCGCCAGTGGAGGTAACTGCTCCTCCAAATCACACACTCTGCTCTCAACTGCAGTTGCTCTCTCTCTAACCTTCTGAAGGTCTTGTCTGAGTAATGAAACCTCTTCTCTCAGGCCCCCAAACTGCTCCTTCATATCAGTGACTGTAGCCGTGCACACATTAACAGCCTGTAGAATATCAGCCAGGGTGGGTTGTTCCAGATTCTCTATTATTTCATCTGATGCTGGGGGGGGGGGGAGGGTGATTCATGTCCTCATGCAGTTGCTCAGGAGTACTGTCTGTGTCAAGGCCCCAGTCAGCTTGTGTAAAAAGATCTGCAGCTTCCCCATTACTTGCCGTCCCCCCCACGTCCTCCGGGCTTTGTATAATATGTCATGTCCCTGCATTGCTCCTTACCTGGTACTTTCAGCTGCTTTTTGCTGGTATTATCCCTGGACTTGTCTGTCGTTCGCAGCGTGCGCTGTGCTTTGGCTGCTGCAGCAGTGGCGCCATCTTGAGAGTCCGGTCCCGCCATCTCTAACGGGCCTCGGCGGGTCTATGCTCTTGTGGTGGGTCCGGATGGTAGGGGGTCTCGGAAGCCAGCTGGGGGGCCGAAAAAATCAGGATCAGGGATGCCGGGAAAGGATCAGATGAAGGATCAGGCAGGAGCTGTGAGAAGTGCGTCCTCTCACATGCCGATCTTGGCCACGACCCTTCTTGTAGTAAGTTAACAGGTTTGCACACATCTCAGGAGGAATTTTGGTTCCCTCTTCTTTACAGATCTTCTCTAAATCCTTAAGGTTTCTTGGCTGTCACTTGGCAACTCGAAGTTTAAGCTCCCTTCATAAATTTTCTATAGGATTAAGATCTCGAGACTGGTTTTTCCACTCCATGACCTTAATGTGCTTCTTCTTAAGCCACTCCTTTGTTGCCTTGTTTTGGGTTTATGTCATGCTGAAAGACCCATCCATAACCCATCTTCAGTGTTCTGGCTGAGGGGTGAAGGTTCTCATCCAAGATTTTACAATACATGGCCCCATCCATTGATCCCTCAAGGTGGCAAAGTCGGTCTGTACCTTTAACAGACAAACAGCCCCAAAGCATAATGTTTCCACCTCCTTGCTTGACTGTAGGGATGGTGTTCTTAGGGTCATAGTCAGAATATTTCTTCCTCCAAACACGGCGAGTCCCCCTCCTCAAGAAGGCACATGTAGAGTCATGCTAATGAACATCTAAATAATTCAGAGAGGGATTGTAAGAAAGTGCTTTGGTCAGACGAGATCAAAATTGAGCTCTTTGGCATTAACTGGACTAGCTGTGTTTGAAGGAAGAAAAATGCTGACTATGATCCTAAAAACACCATCCCTACAGTCAAGCATGAAGGTGGAAACATGATGCTTTGGGGCTGTTTCTTCCCTCAGCCAGAACACTGAAGATGGGTCAGGATGGGTCTTCCAGCATGACAATGACCCAAAACATACTGCCAAGGCAACAAACGAGTGGTTCAAGAAGAAGCACATTAAAGTCATGCAGTGGCCCAATCAGTCTCCAGACCTTAATTATGGAGGGAGATGAAACTTCGAGTTGCCAGGAGACAGCCAAGAAACCTTAAGGATTTTGGGGATCAATACTTATTTTACTCACTAAACTGCAACATAATTTATAGCATTTGTTTTATGTGTTTTTTTCTGTATTTTTGGTTCGTATTCTGTTTCTATCATTTAAAATACATCAATGATAAAAACTATAGACCCTTCATTTTTTTGTAAGTGGGCAAACTTACAAAATCAGAGGATCAAATAATTATTTTCCCCACTGTATAGAGACAGGATCACTTCAAAGAAATGATATGTCCATAACTCCCTGTAGGAAAAATAAACATCAGATTATAACAAAGAAACATTCACGAGAATTAAAGCATGGCCAACTGTAATCATTTTTACTGTCATAACCTGGTTGAAAGAAAATTGACCTATATGTAGTTGGCATGATTCTACCAATAAATAGGGTAATTATTTGTTGGCAATTTTAGCCACTTTCCACCTTCTTTGTACATCAGATAGGATGAGATAGCTGAACACAACATACCAAAATCCCTGAATATAAACAAAAAAGTCAGTGCTACTACCCATACATCACATAGAAAGCAGGGATTACAGGTGCTCGATCCACAGTCGCTGGCTGAGTAGGTAAATGAGGAAAAGATGATCCACACTCCGGTGATTGCTTTTAAGAAGTATAATATTTATTGACAAGCCACAGTGACCAAACACAAATAAGAACAGTTGACGCGTTTCAGCCTATAAGGCCTTAGTCATAACCACATTACAGACATGAAACTTTGAAAATAAATAGTAGCTCCAAAGGATTACTGGCTCCACCCATTAATTGTCTTAATTGACTACAGGCAATTATCCAAAAAAGGGGAATCAGCTATACTGCATATTGAGTGATCCATATGTATGCCACTATTTGTCACACACCTTAGAGTGATAATAAGTGCACGTGTGCACACACTCATGCATGCACATATACATGGTTAAAACACACCATGAAATACAAAAAACATTAGATACAAAAAATAAAATAAAAATAATAATTCAGGTATGTGAAAAAGACACCAGAGGAGGAAAAAAGAGAAAGAGAGAGGAGGCTCTGGGGAGAGGCATGTTTAATGTAAGTGCAAATCCAGATCCCACCTCAGATTTAACCCCTGAGGTGATCTAGTTTTTAATCTAAAAATCCACCATGCTTCTCTCCCCAGTAGCCTTCTCTCCCTGTCACCTCCTCTGGGCGAGTGAGACAACCATTCTATTCCTCTAAAGCGAAAAGAGGAGAGATCGCCCTGGTGACATTCCCTAAAGTGACGTGTTCCATTCGAAATATTTCTAGCATTTGGGTTAATTGTGTCACAGTAATGTTCCCCTATACGGGCTCTCAAAGGACGGGTGGTACAGCCTACATATAGGGGGCTGCATGAAATACAGGTGATCAGGTAAATTACATAGTTTGTGCCACAGTTGATGTATTGCTGTATAGTAAACTCTTCACCTGTAGCTGCGGCAACAAATGTTTTACCCAGATCACACAAGTTACAGTACCTACAGGTTTTTATATTACAAGGGTAACTGCAATGATAGGAGAGCCAGGTGGGTTGGCATTGTTTGGATGAAAATAGACTAGGTGATAGTGCAGTCCCCAGTGTGGGCACACGTCGGCTAGAAAAAAGGCAACCTGCTTGCAGAATTTCATTTAAATCTTTATCTGTATGTAATATTGGCAGATTCTTTTTTATTATTCTGACTATTTGATTATATTCTTGGGAAAATGTGGTCACACATGTGATAGGTTTACCCGTTTTTCTTATCCTGGAGTTGTAAGATTGATAAGGTTTGTTATTATTTTTATGCTCTCTCTCAGTTTTAGGCTTATCTGACAGTAATTCCTCTCTGTTCATCATCAAAACCCTTTCTAGTCCTTGGTGTATAACAGATTCGTTATAACCTCGGTCCAATAAGCGCTGATGGATGACCTTACATTCTAGTTCAAAGGTTGAGTTTGTTGAACAGTTACGTTTAGCTCGAATAAACTCCCCATAAGGGATGGCATTGATGGTGTGGGATGGATGACAACTGGTTGCAAAAAGCCTAGTGTTACTAGAGCAAGGTTTCCTATAGGTGCATGTTGAAACATCACCTGTGGTTGGATCACCCTTTAGGGTGATGTCTAAAAAGTTGATACTGGAAACATCATGCTCAATTGAAAAATGTAGATTTAACTGATTATCATTCAGAAATTTCAAAAATTCATGCAATCCCATAATGTCACCATCCCACACCATCACGAGGTCATCAATGAAACGACCATATCAAACAATCTGCTTAGCAAAAGGGTTGCTGGGAGAGAACAAAACTTGTTCCTCCCACCAACCCATATAGAGTTTCGCCATGGACGGTGAGAATCTAGCACCCATCGACGCCCCGCAGCACTGGACATAATATGCGCCATCAAATAAAAAATAATTATGCTTTAATAAAAGCTCAACACTTAACAGAATAAACTCCTGTAGCTCCTGAGAGTAGGAGCTGTAGCGTTGAAGATGATATTGGATGGCCTGCAATCCAGCGCTGTGGGGGATCGACAAATAGAGTGCCCTCATGTCTAGTGTGGCCCACACATAGGTGGATATCCATTTAACAGATGTGATATGGGATAGGACTGTGCTCGTATCTCTGATGTAGCCGGGCAATCTGTATACCAAAAGCTGTAGGTGACGGTCTACCCATTCTCCCAAACGCTCAAATAAAAAGCCAATTCCAGCCACAATTGGTCGTTATGAATCTTAGGGAGATGATGGAATACCGGCACCACAGGTTTTGGATGACAGAACTCTCATACTAAAGCCCAACTGTAAATGTTTCAAAAGAGTTGACTGAAAAACAGTAGTGGGGTTGTTAGACAGGGGTAGATATGTGTCACTGTCACTGAGCTATCTAATGGCTTCAGATCTATATTGTTCCCTAGTCATCACCACCACTGCTCCTCCTTTATCTGCTTCCTTTATCACTAACCCTTTATTGTCTTTTAATTGCTGTAGAGCCTCTCTTTCTCTTGCTTTGAGATATTAGTCTTTCTAGATGTTGAGCTATGTTGTTTCAGTTGTATCAATTCCCCCTCTATTACAGCCTGAAAAGTGTCTATAGTAGAGTTTCTTGCATTTACAGGGTAAAAAAAACGTATCCCCATATTGTGATGTACTGCATGAAGCTCCATAGGAGCCCATATGCGATTCTGAATACAGCTGTTCTAAAGTTAATGATGCAGATAAATCCTGAAACATAAAAGAAACATGCGGGCAAACATCTTGTTCTGCAATTGATTGGTTTTGGTCAGATTCACTCACCATCTCTGATGTCAGTGGGTCATCCACCTGTTCGTCAATTCCCTGTTGAAAATGTTTCTGCGGTAGGAGGTTCCTGACAAACCTGTTGGTGTCCAAAATGGTATTAAAAATATCAAAGTGATAGGTGGGTGAAAAAGATAGACCCCGTGACAATAGAGATAATTCAGAATCAGTCAAAACCTCATCCGTTAAATTAACTACTGAGGTAATGGTTGATAATTCGCTATTTATTTCTTTTTTCTCTGTGGATATCGCCGATCTCCGTATTTTCTGACCTCGCCTTTGCCTTTTCTTGCAGTGTCCTGTTTTCTGGTTGTTTGTTTTTTCTTCGGCTGCTGGTAGTATGTTGCAGACATAGCATTTTTTGACCCCTCGGGGTTAAAACTTCCTCGGAAAAAACCTTGTCTGAAGAGATTCGGGGAGTAGATGTTCTCAGAGCTGCAGTAGTGTCAGACAGAGACAAACTATCCCCCTCAGCTGTATCTGAGACTTCAGATAAGAATCCGATGCCTCCTCCATTGAGCTGAAGCCCACTTTCTTAATTATACTAGCAGATCTGTGTTTTCTCCTGAGAATAGATCGTGGTGTAGAGCTCAAGCTTCTACTCCTCCTCCCCCCACTCAAACTGTATTGCTCTGGTAATCATCCACATCATGGAGGTATTTAATCCTTTTGATCTGTGTAATCTGTGTTTCTAATTCCTCTATCATCCATTGCAGTTTATTCCCTGAATCTGTGAATGTGGGTAAATGTGCAAACTTATTTACTGCTTCTTTTTGGTCTTTGATGTTTGAGTTGATTTTGTCCAAACACTCCTGTTCATACCGGACAATTAATCTCATCAATTCAAATGAGCAGTTAGACAAGATAGCATTCCATTCCTGTACAAAAGTCTCAGGATAGACTGTAGTGGGGATCGTCTTAATACGTAACCCCCGTGGAATAATTTGTTCACCCAGATACTGATTTAAACTGGTGAGATCCCACCACAGGGTGACCTCTGATTTCATATGATGGAGTAATTTGTTGAATTCCACTTCACAGGCTGTGCTGTCCAGAACCTGTGAGGGATCCCTTGTAAAAACGGTATTGACACGATCTCTGTGTGTCTGTGGGACCACATTGTCCCTGGTTGTCTCACTTGAATGAAGTTCCATATCATGCAGTTTGTCACTGTGCCAATAACAGGTATCAAGCTGTCAGGCTATGAATAGCAATCTTGATTTCACAGGGAGCACTAACAAATGAATAAAGTCCAGAATATAAACAAAAAAGTCAGTGCTACTACCCATACATCACATAGAAAGCAGAGATCCCAGGTGCTCGATCACTTGAAAGTGCAAAAACATTGTGTCCCTAAACACCTCACAATATATTATTCACGTTTATCCCACTTCTGTATTCTCAGAGATAAAATAAATGTTTAGCTCACACCAGTTAGACTTGTTATCCATGATTAAAACTGTCCTCCTGCTGGCCAGATTTACTCTGCTGTATTCTCTGCAGTATATACATTTTTGTAGTAATATCCCAGTCTGTACTCTTTGTCTCTAGTAAATTTGGGCCTACCTTTTCACAAAAAACAATGTCCCGCTGTTGGCTAATCTTACACTACTGTGTGATTAGTGATTCCTGTAGTAAAACACCTGCCTCTATTCTTTGGGGTTGATTTTTGTCTGATCAGTGTTTAAGGGCATTTTCGCTTTGCCAGTCGATCCGGCACTTACCCCATCTAGGTGGGTAGCTCCATGTCCTCTCCTCCGTCGGTGGCTTCCAGCATGTGGCTCTTCCCTTCCTCCTAGGCATCCAATAGGATTGCCTGTCCTTTCAGCTAATCGGGTGACAGGTGTCAAAACCTGCTTCCTGACTGGCTGGGAGGAGGATCAGTGTTACAACAGCGAATATTCATTTGCTGTTGTAACACACCTGGATGGGCTGTGAGTGCATTCTCTGCGCCCTGAGCCCACCCTATTTTGAAGCCTCTGGCTCTAATCAGTGCTTCAAAAAAACACCCACCCCGCATTGGAATCCATGCATCTGGCGTCCTGAAAGGGGCCGGATGCATAGATAGGGGGAGGCGACAATGGATGGGGGCGGCGCCCGTGCACCCTTAATGGACGGGCCGCCCCTGGTCAAAACGTTAATAAATGTAAGAATGAAAGATATATACTGCGCTAAGTGCCCAAATGTGATTGATAAATACAGTAAACAGCTGCACTAAAAAAAAACACAAAATACAAGTGCTAGAATATTCAATTAACAACAACAGAAGGTTTAATTGAATTTAAAACGTTAATAAAACCTATTGAACAGAAAAAAAATTAACTATCATCACAGTCATTTTTTTAATGTCTTTTTGCCTGTAGATTACATAGAAAATAACATAATTTTTGCAAGAGAGTATTCTCTCATAATAAACCTAGTTTTTTAAAAAAAACCTATGTATTACCTTGTTATCTTAAGCAAAAACAAAGTTATTACTGAATACATAGGCCTATAGTCGAGATACAAAAAGTTTTTGTTCACAAGGTATAAAAATGGAAAGAGAACTGAAGAGATTAAATTACACGCACCTTTAAATTTGATTTCCAGCAATTACAAACCTGTAATTTATTTTGGAACATTCCGCTTTGGATCTCAGTTCCTTTCACTAGGACCCAATGTCAGTGACCTAGTGTATGCAGAACTTATTGAAAAGTGATGGTGCGGCGCTAATAACAATTTGAAATATAAATGGGTGATCTAAAGTGCATAGATAACCTGATAAACATCTAAATGTATCAAAGTTAGAATAATTGTGAGGATATCAAACTGTATACAAGTGCAGTATTCAAATAATGATATCAGATGATTAAACCAATGTATACCATACATATAAATGCAATGATATCAAGTGATTAAACCAATAAATACCATACACATAAAATGCAATGAACAACTTATTATAAGCAATAAAGCAATAGAAAAAAGCAATAGAAAAAATGAATAAAGGAATGAGTGAGAAAAAGTGTTTGATGAAATGGAAATATCCAAAACATATGTATCTTGACACCACAAATGGTAACTTTTAAGCCACCGCTGAACGTGCATGAAAAAGGGAGATGGAGCACCGCCACCAATAACACTGAGGCTTACTGGAAAGTATGGATTCAGTAGGACATATGAACTATGAATCAAACAGACTTGTCGGTGATCCTTCACCAAAAATAGTAGAGCCTGGATGGATATAGGCGTTGATACAATTAGATAAAATAATCTTTTCACAAGGACCACCGGTCAACAAGAAAGGAAGCTCCAACATATATAAAACGTCATGTGGATTCAAGCATATAGGGCCAAAAAGGAATAAAAAACGCAAATAGCGTGAAAAGATTTACACTCGCATTTTGGAAGAGGTAAAACAATTGCTTGTTAATCGATAAAATGACGCAATGGAAAGAGCAGGCTCGACCTTATGCAGAACTTGTTAAAAACATTGAGGGAGAATTGTCAAGTAAATTAGCAACAAAATTACATCTATTGTACATCCACTGAAGATCATAATGTCTCTTACATACTGTAAGTCTGCAACAAAATTGACACTGTAGATGAGATGGCACTTTACTCAAATACACACACAAATAAGTAGTGTTTAGGGACGGGTTTTTTTAGTGGTGCAAAACTACCTTAAAGTAGTTGGGACGGGAATTTACAAATCAGGTTACAATCTTACCATGAATCTCTCTCACTGCTTTGTTTAGCATTGGCTTGCTGTGCAACTAATTTGATAAAGGTCCCCCAGTGGGTAAACTTAAAGGGCATTTGTGTCAGATATATCTTTTCAAATGTATCACATAATAAATGTATTGCTGTTAATTTTTACAAAATGTGATCAATATAGAGAGCTTGGGAGAAAATTTCACAGTTCAATTAGGTATCAGAAATGTTTAAACGTTTGAGTAAAATTTATGTTTACAGTATTGGCTAGAGGTAATTATTATTTTCTACAGTCATTTTAAATTGAGCAGTATTTTTAGGGGCAGACATTGTGGTGTCTGAGATAAATCTTTCATTAAAACATATATTTCTTCACATCTCCAAGGTACATGAAAATATCAAAGACAATGCCAATATAATATTTTTTAAAAAGTTACAATACTTGGAGTAATACTATTATGGAGTAATCATATATATTTTTTAAAAATAACGAGCAACTTTTTTTGTAGCATACCTGAAAACATATTTCCTGACGCATCATGGCAGCACACACACTGGGTTGTGACTCCGCCCCCACAACCTGATAGGACTGATTAGCTATAAGTTTTTGAAGAGGAGCTCCCAGCTGCATTCTCCTTTTTTTTCCTCACCTGTTAGGACTGACCAAGATAAAGCACAGACCTCTTACCGCTTCGCCCCAGCTAGATTCAGCCTCTCCTAGTTGGAAGCCCTGACTGTACAGTCTCTAAATGAGCTTTATGCAGGGACCCCACTCTGATGGTCTCGGGGGGTTACATTGTTTTTTACAAGCCTCAAACAGGCTCACACCACCACGCAGCGACCACCATCATTTACATCTTATAGGTTCTCTCTTTTAAGCCACTCTCCATTTGCTTTTACCTTTATTTCTTTTTTTCCTCACTGCTGAGCCTTTTAGTCCTCCGGGTGCCTTGACCTTCCCAAGATGGCGGCCGTGAACGGCTCATCGGCGTGACTAGAAGTGATGCGGGCATCTATCTCCTTTCGCAAGTATCAAAAATGGTGGCGGGTGCCGCGGATCGCTACGGCGCATGCGATGGCGGTCTATTTAAAAACAATGTTTATGCTGTTTGACTGCACAGGTCATTGGAGTGTATCCAGAATGCTCGCACTCTGCTTTTTTCTACATCTCCTATTGCTGCCACCGCTCCCTGACAACCCTCTGACCTGGTAAGACCTTATCTTCCTTCTCATGGCTCTTTTACTATATACCTGCAAATGCATGCTGAATATGCTGTACTGAGCTTCACAAGGTTAACCATTCCCTTCCCACATACACTCTATCTATTGCTCATGGAGGCCACTGACCCAGCAGACCATCCACAACCAGTAAGGTAAGAGGCATCATGTTTTGGTAAGTAGTGGGGTAAAAGAGAGTGGACAAGGAAAGATTACTCCTGTGCTTGTGAGGGTCTGTTTGGTTTTGAGAAAAGTAGTATTGTGAACTATAGCAAAGCTGAAAGAGATGGTGTTGCATGTCCCGCTGCCCAGAAAATGACCCCGGGGCGGTCAGGTAAGGCCATATGGAGAGTGATGGATGAAGGGCGCGTGATCAATTGCTCACATCAAAACGTATAAAATTTATTCATATGAAAATAGAAGCCAATAAAGGCAAATAAAAGCAATTAAATAATGCCAATACTATGTATCAATACAAACAGGTAACACAATATAAAAAACATGGAAATTTAAAGATAAAAATGGGTTAAAAGTATCATGAGCCCATATTGAGGTGGGTGTTTAGAGTTGGCTGACGCGTTTCGAGGATAACCTCTTCATCAGAGCCTTTGAGAACCAGGGCGCAGTCTCTATGGGCCAGTAGGCCAAAATCTGTACATCAACATAATGGCTAGTTGGAAAAGATGGCCTGAAATGGGAAATATGATTTTCTGTGTTCCATACCAGTCCACGTATAAGCGTTCTAGGTGGGGCAGAAATCAGAAAAAAAAAAAAAAAATATATATATATATATATATATAAATATGTGTGCATATATATACACATAACCAAGCACACACGTATGTACAGACAATATAAGTATAATAATTATATATATAAATATATAGAGACAGAATTTCAGCTAAAAATACAGTATGGAGCACATGGCAAGAAAGTGCAACACAGGAAACGCATGGTGAGTAAAAATGCATAAATCAATAAGTGGATATAAATACATAGATCAATAGATGGATATAATAGACGGGAAACACATATGTGTACAGAGAATTGGTAAAAGGTACAATATCTATCGGAATTTGGTAGGGGATTCGGTGTCCAAAAATAACATAGATGAGTGGTCAATGGTAGACCTTGAAGTAACAAACAAGAAAGTCATAATATATATGTATATATATAGATAAGTAAATATGTATGACCTAAGGATGTCGTTTTAATTTAAAATAACATCTTAAAAAAACAACACCCTTACTTTTACTTATCTATATATACATATATATTATGACTTTCTTGTTTGTTACTTGTATAGGAACATGGAGATAGGCGTCGCATAAATCTATTGATAGCATCCAGTCTTTTGTATTTATTGCCAGTAGTATAGATTGAAGACTCTTACCTTTGGTTTGCAATCGGGCGACGACATTTTCAATTCCGGAGTCTCCTATTTGGGATATCTACGGCTCCCAGAACGTTCACAAAAATCCTGCTTCCAATCATAGCATATCTGAGAGAGAAGGGACTAAGAGTCCACCACTATCTCGACGATATCCTACTCTTGGCCAACAGCCAACAGTTACTTCTCCAACATCAGGAAATACTAAGCTCCACATTACATCAATTCGGGTGGATAATAAATTGAAGCAAAAGCAGTCTGGATCCAACCCAATCAATGATCTTTTTGGGAGCAGAACTTGACACCAATGCCAACACGGTGAGTCTTCCTCAGGGAAAAATAGGACAGTTGGTCCAGAAAATAAAAAGATTAATGGAAGCAACACACCTATCTGCCAGGACATGTCTCAGCATATTGAGATCCATGTCTGCCACCTTTCCAATGGTCCGGTGGTCCCAGTGGCATACGAGGACATTCCAGATATCATTCCTGAAACAATGGAATGGAACATCAATGAGTCAATGAACTTTCATCAATCGGTGAAGCAATCTGCATGGCGGTGGACGTGAATCAGCAACCTAAAACGTCATCGTCACATTGTGCCCCCTCAGCCGGTCACATCGGATGCCAGCCTACAAGGTTGGGGAGCACATTACCAGGACCAAGCGGTACAAGGCCATTGGTTTTTTTGCCCCCAGGGCGTAGTATCAAACATTCTAGAACTCAGGGCCGCCTTTCAGGCCCTTCTAGCGTTCAGGCCATCACTTACAGGGAGGAGTGTATTAGTATGCATGGACAATACGGTGACAGTGAATTACATCCAAAGGCAAGGGGGCATCCGGAGCAGCTTCCTCATGCGGGAGGTGCGTCCTATCATCGACTGGGCCCAGATCCATTTGGAAGACCTGAAAGCGGTGTATGTTCCGGCAGTGCAGAACCAACTTGTGGACGATCTAAGCCGAACGTTCATCTCGAACAACGAATGGTTACTATATCACCAAGCTTTTTCCCTTCTAACACACAAATGGGGCATTCCTGATATCGACTTGGCAGCAACTCCAATGAACAAGCGTGCCAAATTTCTGGCGAGGGTCGCCTATCCAACAGCACTAGGGGTCGACTGTCTCCATCACCAGTGGAGGTTCCATTTAGGTTACATAGTCCCTCCAATCCCCTTAATAGACAGGTTCCTAGCCAGGCTAAGGAACTCAACATCCACGGTGATTGCGGTAATACCGTTTTGGCCGAGGAGGCCATGGTTCATGACCATCCTACAACTGAGTACAGAGGACCCATTACTCCTTCCGGTAACTCCAGATCTACTCTCACAGGGCCAGTTACTACATCCAGCACCAGAAAGGCTACACCTAATGGCTTGGAAGTTGAAAGGAAGAGGCTTCTAGATCAAGGTTGCTCTATAAGGGTGGTGGCCACCTTACAACAGGCAAGGAAGAAGTCGACAAATGGCACTTATAACAGAATTTGGGAAAGATTCACTATGTTAGCACAAGAAGAGTCCTGGGACCCACTTTCTCCTACATTGTCACAAATTCTTGAATTTTTACAACTAGGTCTGGAGAGAGGTCTAAGTTCAAGCACCCTAAAGGTTCAAATATCTGCCTTATCAGCCATGATGGGAATCAAATAGGCCTTCAATCCTCTCATAATCCAATTTCAAAAAGCATGTTTGAAATTAAGACCACCCAGGAAGCCGACCTTTCTGACATGGGACTTAACAATAGTTCTAGAAGCCTTATCAAAAGAACCGTTTTTTCCTTTAGAGTCAGTATCTGTATAGGATCTAACCCTCAAGTTAAAATTTTTAGTGGCAATAACTTCTGCAAAAAGAGTGTCCGAGCTGCAAGCACTTTCAATAAAAGAACCTCATTTTCTGTTCTATCCTGATAGAGTTGTATTAACACCATCTGAACAATTCATACCTAAGGTGGCATTTGCTTTCCACTTCAATCCAGAGATCAGTTTACCAGCATTCCTCACTAGCCAAGGGAATCCGCATCCACTAGATATTAAATCACATATTTCTTCATATCTGGAGGCCACTAATCCATTCAGAAAAACAGAAAACTTGCTAGTCATACCATATGGCCCTAAGAAAGGTCAGGCAGCTTCTTCCAGGACAATAGCCGCTTGACTAATAAAGATCATTAAAAAGGCATATGCAATCCAGGTTCTTCCAATACCTAACGACCTAAAGGCTCATTCTACCAGGGCAGTGGCGACATCTTGGGCAGCGTATTGTAGAGTGTCTCTGGAAACAATTTGCAAAGTACCAGCTTGGTCTTCTAGAACCACGTTCATGTCTCACTACAGAATAGACCCGGTTCGTTTAACGACTGTTGAATTTGGGAGATCGATCATTAAAGCGAATTCTTCCATATCCTATGAATAAAATCAATCTTCTTGCAAAGCACCCACCCATGTAGCGAGTTATTTCCCAGTGTGTGTGCTGCCATGATGCGTCAGGAAAACAGAAAATTGTATACTCACCTTTCCGTAATTTACCTTTCCTGACGCATCCCATGGCAACACACAGATACCCAACCGTCTAAGGTGATAGATACTGAGAATGCAGCGGGGGCTCCTCTTCAAAAACTTATAGATAATCAGTCCGATCAGGTTGTGGGGGCGGAGTCACAACCCAATGTCTGTGCTGCTATGGGATGCGTCAGGAAATTAAAATTATGGAAAGGGGAGTATACAATTTTCCGTTATTTGAGCTATTTTAGATTATCAGCAATAAGTAATTTTGTTACAACAGCCCTACTTTTAATAACAGTTAAATCAAAGTCTTGGCTTCACAAGAGATGGCAGAAGAATATCTCTCCATCTGCCTTTCAATAGCCTTGTAAAATTCCAAGAGATGCAAACACAAACATAGAAATGAATCCAAAAAAATGAATCAGACAGTTTTGATTCATGATATTATACTAGAGTAGACCTAGAAGCTTTCAGTATACCAAGGCACTTCTCTGCTCAGCTTTCCTTGTCAAAAGAAGTTTATTGAGTATACAATATTATAAAGATACATAAAGTAAGTTTACAAGGATCTATAAAGTAAGCTCATTGTTTTACAGTAGGGATTATATAGGTAAATATCATGAAATTTCAAATATTAAACATTGGGTTCACGTAAACCTAAATTGAAGATATATATCATTTCCTTAGTTACTTTTGTAGGTATTTAAATGATTTATACCTACTATACATATTGTTTACAGGTAGAGTGTATATAGGTCAAATAAATTCTGATAATGAGCTTTAATCGTAAGGTGGAGAAAAGGAAAGAGAAAGAAGAAAAAGGGTAGAAAGGCAGAGGTATGGTCCACAAGGTTGTCCCGCTCGTCAGTTTATTATTCTTTTTAGTTCTCTTTGAAGCCTTAGAATGGGTGTCTCTGTAAGTCATTTAATCTGTTACCATGGCAACAGGACAGAGTCATTGAAATTTGACAGGAACTGTTGTTTTATCCAAGGATGCCAAAGTTTTTCAAATTTTGGAATTTGATTTTGATCGATGGCTACCATCTTAGCATGGGACATTGTATTATTCATTCTGTGAATTGTTTCTGCTAGTACCAACGTAGGAGATTTCCATGCCTTGGCCACTGTTTGTTTTGCAGCCGTTATTAGTTGGATCATAAGTTTGAATTGAGAGAGTGTTAACCATTCCGGTTTTAGATTAAGTAAAGTTATATATGGATCTGGTTGTATTATTTTTTTAAATATTTTAGATGCAATCACGAAGACTTCCTTCCAGAAGGTTTGGATTACTGGGCACGTCCACCATATGTGTAAATGTGTGCCTATTTCTGGGCATCCTCGAAAACAAAGAGCTGAGGTATTAGGTGAATATTTTGCCACTCTAGCGGGTACAAGGTACCAGCGAGTTAGGACTTTATAATTTGTCTCCAGTGCTAAGATGTTGGGTGAAGATGACTTAGATGTGAGCCATATGTTAGACCAGTCCGTGTCTTCTAAAGTTCGTCCCAGGTCCTCCTCCCACCTCTGAACGTAAGAGGGTCTATTAAGATTTACTACTCCATATAATTGATTATAAAGTGATGAAATTGCACCTTTAGCAAATGGATCTTTTTTTGTTTAATTATTTTTTATTAAGAAACAGAGAATGGGAATAAATGGTACAATGTATTACGAACAATACAGAGAAAAAGTATACGGGTGGGCAAGCGTGTTATGTCTTATTTCATCAAACAGTTATATGAGTATTGAGCAAAAATCACCAACTTCTTACTAAACATAGTCAAATTTCTGTATCTACTAACATTACACAAAGTGCACAAGAATTTTAACAAGTTGTCAGTAGTATATTCGTCCTCACAAGTACAATATGAGTGTTGGTGTCTTGGCCATATAACGACTATATATTGACAGAGTACCATTAAGAGTCTGAAACATAACAACCATTGAGAACCAGAAAAATAATATAGAGAGAATAGAGGAAAAAATAGTGGGGATGGGGGGGGGAGAAGAGAATAGAGGGGGGGGGGGATTGCCCCAGGTCCGGACTCCTGTTATGCAATATTTACCTTCTAAAACAGTTTACTTAGGGTTTAACATAATTTCCGCAAATGCAGTTGTGTATTTAAAGGCAAACCAGCAGGACCATATTTTTCTAACATAATCAGATTTATTCCTAAGCGAGAGGGTGAGATCTTCCATATAATATGTACGATCAACTTCCATTAGCCATTGGCGTAGAGTAGGTATATTTTTTTGTTTCCAGAATCTGGGGATAAGTGCTTTAGCAGCATTAAGGAGATGAGGGGTTATAGATTTCCTATATGCCCCTACTGATTTGCCTGAACAATGTAATAGTACAACAAATGGGTCATTAGGAACCTCAGATCCTTGGATTTCTTTAATCCAGTGAAGGATAGTCAACCAGAATGGTCGTATCAGCGGGCAGAACCACCAGATGTGAGCGTGGGTCGCATATTCCCCACAACCCCGCCAACATAGAGGGGAGATGTGTGGAAAGTATTTATGAAGAAGGGCTGGCGTGTAGTGCCATCTTGTTAAAAGTTTATAGTTCACTTCAGCTGTTTTAGTGGCTGAGGACGAAATATGAGACATTGTGAGGATAGTGGATTTTTGGGTTGGAGACAGTTCTTTCTGAAGTTCCTTTTCCCAATTATGTAGGAAAGCCGGATCTCCTGCAGGGTTTAGTGTTTGCATTATTTGATAAAAGTGGGAGATAGGCTTCTCCACTGGTTGTGGCTCGGCAAGAGCAGCTTCAACAGGTGTCAGTTCAGTGAAAGGCCTAATGGGTTTAGGAAGGGAATGGACAAAGGCCGCAAGTTGTCTATATCTCCAATGATCCATAGGGGTAGCTATCAAATCTTGTAGAATTGTATCCAAGGGGATAATTCCCGTTGAGGTAGTAACCTGATGTAATTGGGTAAACGTCCCCAGGGTCCATGTATGGGTTGTGGGGTCTGAGTTCCCCGGTGGGAAATAGTTATGACCTGTCAGTGGCATGAGAGGAGAATTATATGGCCAGTTATTTGTTTTACAGAGAGTGTCCCACATCATGAGGGTGGAATGAGTGAGCGGAGAGGTCTTGGATGATAGGGTTCTATATTTCTGAGGGACCCATAGTTGCGTAAAAAGATCAGAGCCACTTAGCTCTGTTTCCAATTCCACCCAAAGCTTAGATGTTTTATGGAATCTCCAATCAGAGATTCTGGTTAAGATGATCGCCATGAAATACTTTTTAAAGTCTGGTAAGGCTAGGCCTCCTTCTCGTTTAGATCTGTTGAGAAGGGTTCTGGCAATCCTTGGACGTTTTCTGTTCCATATACAGTATATTTGCTAACCAGCGATCTTAATATTGTAAAGAAACCTATTGGTATTCCAAACGGGATCATTTGAAATAGGAACAGCAACCTGGGTAGTATATTCATCTTAATGACCCCTATCCTCCCCAACCAGGAATGAGCCATCTGAGACCATTTTTGTAAGTCAGTTTTAATCGTGTTTAAAAGAGGCAAGAAGTTTGAGCGAAACAGGGCGTCAGGGCTCGGGGTGAGGTAAATACCTAAATATTTCATTTTGTGTGCCTGCCAGCTAAAGGGAAAGGAACTTTTCAATTGGGAAGCAGTCTGTGTGGGAATAGATATATTTAGTATTTCTGATTTGGACATATTAATTTTAAAATTAGAGATGACACCATACTTAGCGAATTCCGACATAAGATTAGGGATAGATATAAAGGGTTGTTGTACATAGAACAAAATGTCGTCAGCGTATGCGGCATATTTATGTTCAGTTGGTCCTATGGTAATCCCGTGTATAGAGGGGTTATGTCTCACAGTGGACAAAAAGGGTTCAAGCGATAGGGCGAATAAAATAGGTGAAAGAGGGCAACCCTGTCGAGTGCCGTTATGTAAAGTAAATGGGGCACTAAGGGTGCCATTCACTCTCAATTGGGCCGTAGGAAAATTATACAGTGCCTTTATTTGGGTCAATAAGGGAGCCCTAATGCCCAAATGGGTCAGTGTTGCCAAGAGGAAGTCCCAGTCCACCCTATCAAACGCTTTTTCAGCATCTGTTGATAATAAGAGGGTGGGCTGGGACGACCCCCGGGCATGCGTTATTAGCGACAGGGTACGAAGGGAGTTGTCCCTTGCCTCCCTACCAGGAATGAATCCCGTCTGGTCGGAAGTAACCCACTGCGGGAGCAAGGGGAGGAGTCTATTCGCTATAGCTTTAGCATACATTTTGGCGTCAATGTTCAACAGTGAAATAGGACGATAACTTCCACATGCACTGGGGTCTTTGCCAGTTTTGGGAATAATAGTTATGTGTGCATGGGTAGTTTCAGGCCTGAGGGACTCACCATCAGAAATCGCGTTAGCATAAGAGGTTAAGTGCGGAAGTAAGATATCTGCAAATTTACGGTAATATGCTACAGTAAAACCGTCCGGGCCTGGGGCCTTACCATTTGCCATGGCTTTTAATGCAACGCGTAACTCCGCAATAGTGAGCTCCCCATCTAGAGTGTCTAGTATATCAGGTGCTAATTTGGGTAGATTAGCTTGAGCTAAGTATTCCCTAATAAGCTTAGTCTTATGCCGCGTACACACGGTCGGACTTTCCGGCATACTTGGTCCGGCGGACCAGAGTGTGCCGGACAATCCGCCCGTGTGTGGGCGGCGGCGGACTTTTCCGGCGGACTTCTTCCCAAAAGCCCGCCGGACCTAGATTTGAAGAAAGTTTCAAATCTTTCCGTCGGACTCAGTTTCGGGCGGAAAGTCCGCTCGTGTGTGTGCTGGTCCGACGGAAAGCCCGCTCGTGTGTAGGCTGGTCCGACAGACCAAATACGACACGAGGGCAGGGTATTGCATCTCGCGCTCGCTGCAATAGGAAAAACAAATCTTCCTATTGCGGCGAGCGCGGGGCATACCAGGCCCTTAGGTCTGGTATGGATTATAAAGGGAACCCCGCTACGCCGAAAAAACGGCGTGGGGTCCCCCTAAAACGTCACAGTCCCAGCATGCCCAAGGACTGTGACATCATATGGGGGCGGGGTCTCCGCCTATATAAGTCACAACGCAGCCCTCAGAGACCAGTCCAGCCGGAGAGAGCGTCGTGTCAACATCTGGGGGAAGAGAAGAGAAGAGAAGCCAAGAAGCCAAGAAGCCCAGAAGTCCGGACCTCCGCTGGCAATAGAGCTACATGAAGACAGCGGAGGGGCCGGCCGAAGACCTGCGACACCGGGAGAAGAGGCCGGAGAGCGGAGAAGAACCAACCGGACGCCGGGAGAAGATGAAGCGGAGGGACCCCCGAAGCCGGAAGAAGACCCCCGAAGCCGGAGGAAGATCCCCCCCCCGGAGCTGTTTAATAAAATATTTTAAAAACCTGTGTAGTGTGTTTTATTACTTACACTTTTTTCCTAGGTAAATGGGTAGGGGTACCATGTACCCCATACTCATTTACATAGGGTGGGGGGGCCGGGATCTGGGGGCCCCCTTATTAAAGGGGGCTCCCAGATTCCGATAAGCCCCCGCCCGCAGACCCCGACAACCAACAGCCAGGGTTGTCGGGAAGAGGCCCTTGTCCTCATCAACATGGGGACAAGGTGCTTTGGGGGGGGGCGCAGGGCGCCCCCCTCCCCCAAAGCACCCACCCCCCATGTTGAGGGCATGCGGCCTGGTACGGTTCAGGAGGGGGGGGCGCTCGCTCGTCCCCACCCCCTTTCCTGACCGGCCAGGCTGCGTGCTCGGATCGGGGTCTGGTATGGATTTTAGGGGGGGCCCCACGCCGTTTTTTCGGCGTAGGGGTTCCCCTTTATAATCCATACCAGACCTAAGGGCCTGGTATGCCCTGCGACGGGGCTCGCAAGGTGTCAATCTCGCCGATAAAAGCGGCAAGATTGACATCCTTTTCTAGTCCCGTCGCACCTGAGTCACGTTCAAAATGAACGGACTTGTCCGTGTGTGGGCAAGTCCGTTCATTCTGAAAGTCCGCCGGAACTCCGGCGAAAGTCCGTCGGAAAGACGGGCGGACTTAGCCCGCCGGAAAGTCCCGGCGTGTGTGGGCAAGTCCGTCTGTTTTAAAGTCCGGCGCACCTGGCGGACAAAGTCCGTCGGAAAGTGTGCCGGACCAAGTAGGATAGAAAGTCCGACCGTGTGTACGCGGCATTAGTGTCTTGATCTGTTACTGAGTGTTGGACGTGATATAAGTGTTGATAGAACTCCCGAAACTCTTTGGCTATTGATGGTGTGTCATGAACCAAATCATCTGCAGTGTTTTTGATTTTAGCTATATAGGTGGCTGTTTTCTTTTGTTGCAGTGAACGTGCCAATAGTCTACTCGGTTTATTACCCCATTCATAAAAACTTTGGGCCACTATGCGGGCTTGTTGTTTTTGTTCTGTGTGGAAGAGGGACTTTAGTTCTTCCCTTTTCAGAGTCAAATTATGGAATACCGCTTGCGATTGGTTCGCTTTATGTAATTGTTCAAGGTACTTAATCTCATTTAGCAACTTAGATTGTTGGAATATCTGTTCCTTCTTTTTCCTGGACCCCATTTCTATGAGCTTTCCTCTAATATGGGCCTTGTGTGCCTCCCATAGTGTGCCTGACGATATGTCAGGGTGTTTATTTTCAGCAAAGTAAAGGGATAAACTCTCACCTATTTGTTTTCGATCTATTTCCTCTTCTATGAGATGTTCGTTAAGCTTCCAATTGGGAGACCTGTGTGGTAGGGAGGGGATTTTAATGGTTAGTGTGATCGGGGCATGATCTGATAGAGGAGATGAGTCAATATGAGTGTTGGTAGGGAGTGAGAGATGGTGGTGATCAATGAGAAAAAAGTCTATTCTGGAATAGGTGTGATGTACCTGCGAAAAATGGGTGTAGTCTTTCGTACGCGGGTGCATAATTCTCCATATGTCAACCAACTGGGATTCGTGTAGGCGTTTGCGAATAAACAGTAAACGTTTATGTGGAATATTGGATCTACCTCTAGAGGTGTCTATGGCAGGTTCTAATGGGGTATTAAAATCGCCAGCCAGGAGGACACACCCGCGTGCGAAATCTCTAAGTTTTATAAGAGTGGAGGCAATGAAGCCTGCTTGGTCTCGGTTGGGTGCATATATAGTTGCCAGAGTGCAGGTCATACTACCCAGGCTGCCTCTAATGAACAGAAAACGTCCAAGTGGATCGCTTAACATGGTTTCAAATGTGAACGGGGTGTCCCTGCGGAACCCGATGGCTACACCTTTAGCTTTATGTACATCCGATAAACTATAGTACCACAAGGGGTATTGTGGAGAATAAAGTTTCACCCGTGTGGAGTGAGTAAGGTGGGTCTCCTGCAGAAAAACAATGTCTCCCCGCAGGCGACCCAGCTCCCTGTATAAGTTGTGCCTTTTCCTCGGTGCGTACAGTCCCCGTACATTAAAAGAGATAAGATTTACCTTAGCCATGGAGACCAGCAAGGGAGCCCACGTCCACTGTATCCTGAGGGGCCGGACCTGAGGTAGGTGAGAAGAGTTTGAGAGGGGGATGGGCGAGGTGGGGGGGGTGAAAAGAAAAGAGTAAAGTTATAAGAAAGAGAAAGAAAAAAGAATGATCAACATCCATTACCAAATGAAACTTAGACCATTCGGGGGGGTGGTCAGAAAGTGCACGCATTGAACTGCGGTGCATGGTGGGGCACACTGGCAGCAAAACGCCCCCACACCCGTCGCCCAAATATGAGCTGGGGAACGAGGATGTCAGCCGACACTGCACCCCATAGACAGGGGGGTGAAGGTCTCCGTGCATATGCACACGGTCACCAAGTTTGGCGCGGACGTCATCGGATTGCTCCGGCGCCAACACCAAAGCATCACGAAGTGATAGTTGCAGGCAACAAGGCACTTAAGGTGTGTCGTAACCAGAGTGACCCGGTCATGCGAGGCCAAACGCCTAGTTACCCGGAGGATAACACATTTAACACTTGTAAATAAAGAAAAACCCTATAACAGGAGAACATAGTTATATAAAAACAAAAAAACAAAAAATAAAAAAAAAAACAAAAAACAAAAAAAACAAAATATAACATAAAAGGGCCTGACAAAAAATTGTCGTTGCTACGCCGTGTAAACATACGGCTGAAGATCTGAACAATAGTCAACAAAGTCTGTGTTATTACCAGGTTACATAAAACCCATTAATAGGCAGATGTGACCCTGATCGGTCAACAATGGAGTGGGCAAAGAGCTTGGGCCATCCTTCTCATAGTGTCAACCCATTTCGGGCGAACCTCCAGATGCAGAAGAGCGATTTTTACGATCCACCTTTTGCCATCTTGGTTCGGCGTTAGCGGGCAGGGGTGGGATGTGATCTTGCCAGCCAGGAAGCTCCGGTGGGGAAATGTTAACATCCATACAGAATTTTTCCAGTTCCTCGGGGAATCGGAGAATCGCAGTCTTACCATCCTTGTTAGCGATCAGTGCAGCCGGGAACCCCCATCTGTATTTAATCGAGGCAGCTCGCAATTTCTCCGTCAAGGGACGCAAAGCTCTACGGCGTTCCAGAGTTTCCCTAGCAAGATCTGGGAAAAAAGATAGCATGGCACCATCAAAATCCAGTGAAGCAGCATCTCTAGCTTTTTTCATGATGAGTTCTTTTTCCTCATAGTAATGGATCCTGCAAATGACATCGCGAGGGACATCTGAAGAGAGATTCCGGGGTCGGAGGGCTCTGTGCACTCGGTCTATTTTCAATGGATAGTCTGCGGCCTGGCCCAGTAAGCTGTTGAAAATGCCCCGGATGGAAGGGAGAAGATCCTCATCCCCAGTAGCCTCCGGTAGGCCTCTGATCCGGATATTATTCCGCCTGTTGCGGTTTTCCTGGTCCTCGATTTTGTACAGCGCCATTCTGTGTGCTATAGTAAGTGCTCGGGTGGAGGTTTGTAAATGTCTAATGGCCGCCGCGTGGCGATCAAGACGCTGTTCCGACTCCTCTACTCTCTCTAAGACATGTGAGAGGTCAGCGCGAACCGCAGACACCTCTTTCTTGATGGCACGTTCTAGGCCTAATAACATGGAGGCCAGTTCAGCCTTAGTTGGGAGGTCGCTTACCAGTGCCTCTACCCCTGAATGTCTGGGGGAGTCCTCCTCTCCCTCCGAGCCGGCCGAGGATACCGGAGAGCGGTGTCTGTGGTCAGGCCTGCGTCGGGGGGCGGAGCCCGTACCGGAGCCCATGCCGCCAGGAGAGCGGCCTAGGCCGTCCATGTCCTCCGGATCCTCTGGTTCTGTGGCCAGGAACCGTTTGATCGATCCCACGGCAGCTCCTTTTTTAGGCAGGGGTTTTCCAGATCTCTTCCGCATCTTTATATGATGGCTGGGAGTGAGCAGATCAGTAAAAGTGCTGAAAATAATGTGTCGGCGCCGGAGCACGAGAGAGACACGTCCTCACCGCTGCATAGCCAAACCACGCCCCCAGCAAATGGATCTTTTGTACAGATTGATTCAAAAATGGATAATTGGGATAATGGTGTATCCCCCTTTAGGAATGGTGTATAGAAATTTTTGATTTGGAGATATCTAAATATCTCAGAGTTTGGTAGATCATATTTTTCTCTAAGCGATGGGAATGAAAGGAATGATTTAGATGTTATGAAGTCATTTAGTGTCTGAATGCCTGATGTTGTCCAAGCTTTAAAAGAATTTGGGTAGATCCATGCCGGATAAAAGGCCGGATTTCTGATAAAAGAAAGGAGAGGATTGTGTGGAGATTGTAACTGATATTTGGTTTTTAGTTTATCCCAGAGAGATAAGAAGTGTTTAGTTATGGGATTATGAATTTTAAAGCGGTCTTTAGGATCAAGCCATAACAAGTTTGATATTAATAGAGGGTCATTTTCTGAAGCCTCTATAAATACCCATAATGGGATTTCCTGTTTTGCATGGTATTTGGACAGACTGGCCAAATGTGCTGCTCTGTAGTAGTTAGTAAAATTAGGGTATCCCAGGCCTCCTTTATTTTTGGGAAGATGTAGTGTGTGTATAGGTATACGTGGTTTAGAAGAGCCCAATATAAATGAAGTTGCTCTTTTTTGTACTATTCTCAAAAAATAGGAAGGAATTGGAATAGGGAGGACTCTGAATAGATAAAGCAATTTGGGTAGAATAGTCATTTTGATTGCATTAATCTTCCCTATCCAGGATAAAGGAAGTTGCAACCATTGTTTTATTAGATTTGTGATCTGTCTTAATACAGGAGGATAATTGGTTGAGAATAAGTCAGAATGAGATGCTGTTAAATGAATTCCAAGATATGGGATTGATTTTTCTGCCCATGTGAATGGGAGTGCAGCCCTAGCCGGGATCAATTCCATGTTTGTGAGCGAAATATTAAGCACTAGGCATTTCTTAGGATTAATCATAAGGCCGGATAGGGCTGCAAATCCATCAAGAGCTGGTATTAAGTTAGGACCAGAGACCTGTGGTGATAATAGAAAAAGTAATATATCGTCTGCAAATATACATAATTTGTGTGTAATACCTCCTACTTCAATGCCAGTTATAGTTTGGTTTGTTCTGATGTATTGGGCCATGGGTTCGAGTATAAGGGCAAATAATAAGGGAGATAATGGGCAACCCTGTCGGGTACCTCTTTCGATATTAAAGGCATCAGATTTGTATCCAGCATATTTTATATAGGCCTTGGGTTTATTATATAATGCTTTGATCCATGTTAAAAAGTGGGGTCCAAAACCCCATTTTTGTAATGAATATTGCATATATTGCCAGGATACTGTGTCAAATGCCCTCTTAATATCGAGAGATAGAAAACATAAAGGGATTTTCCGTTTTTTAGCAATATGTGCCAATAACACTGCCCTGCGTATATTATCGCCTGCCTGTCTATTTGGCATGAAGCCTACTTGATCTCTATGTATTAATTTTCCTATAATGCTATTGAGGCGTTTTGCTATTATTTTTGCTAATAATTTAATATCAAGGTTTAACAGAGAGATAGGCCGATAATTCACACAGGAAGTATCATCAGAAAGGGGTTTTGGGATCATACAAACAATTGCCATTAGTGTTTCTTGCCGAAAAGAATGTCCTTCTAGAAGTTTGTTAAAAGTTTCAGTGAGAATGGGAGAGAGTATTTCTGAGAATGTTTTATAGTATAAAGCCGAGTAGCCATCTGGGCCTGGTCTTTTGTTAAGTTTTAGGTCTTTTATGGCGTTAGCAACTTCATCTATAGTTATAGGCTCATCCAAACTGCTTTTTTGATTCTGAGACAACTCAGGTAAGGTTATTTTTGAGAATAAGGATTCAGCCTCTGTAGGATTAAATTCATTGTTTGTCTTGTATAAAGTTGCGAGATGTGAGTGAAATTTATGGACTATTTTAACTGGATTACAAGTATAAACATTTTTTGATAATTTCAAACGTATTGGTTTAAAAGATTTGTTAGTTGAATTTAATGCCCGAGCCAAATATGTACCTGGTTTGTTTGTATTCATGTAGAAATTGTGTTTGGAGCGTTTGAGGGATTTATCAACTGACTCAGTGAGAAATAGATCGTATTCCAATCTAGATTTTTCCAGATGAGATTTTGTACTCTGAGATGGATTATCTTGGAATGATATGTAGGCTGCATTTCTAGTTCTAGTTGTTTTGCTAGATTTTTGCGTTCCCGTTTAAATAGTGCCATTTGTCTTTGTATTGTACCACGCAAGACAGGCTTATGAGCTTCCCACAGTGTTATTGGGGAAATGTCTGTTGTATTATTAATTGATATGTATTCCTTTAAAGCTTGTTCAATGGCCATCTGATGTAGTGGGTGTTTGAGCATTATGTCCGGTAAGTACCATGTTGGGTCATGCGCTTTTGGTATGGCTGAGGCTATAGTAGTGTATACTGCATTATGGTCAGACCACGGAATCGGAATTATATCTGATGCAATAATTTCTGGTATCATTCCTATTGTTAGAAAAATATGATCTATTCTGGTGAAGGTTTGATGAGGGTGCGAGAAATAAGTGAATTTCTTTTTCATTGGGTTACTTTCTCTCCACGAATCTACCAGATTGTATTTGGAAAGAAGTTGAGAAAAAGGTAATCTAGAGGTTATTTTGGATGGTGTAAAAGGTGATTTATCTAGAAATGGGAGGAGGACCTGGTTCGAATCCCCGCACATTATCACTGTTCCTATTTTGTGTGTATTAATCACTTGTAATATATGTGAGAGGAATGGTGTAGGTTGTTTGTTAGGAGCGTAGTAGGAAATCACCGTGATTGCTGTATCCATTATATAACCCATGAGTATCAGGTATCTACCTTCTGGGTCTTTAATTTCTGATGATAAGGTGAATGGTGTGGATCGGTGAAATGCAATTAGAGTACCCCTTTGTTTGGTACAGGCAGAAGCCGTGTAAATTTGTTGATAAAAAGGAGAAATATATTTTGGAGTAGAATCTTTGGTGAAGTGTGTTTCTTGGAGGCATACTATGTGAGCCTTCTTGTTATGGAAAGTACGGAAGGCTTTGGTCCTTTTTTAAGGGACATTTATTCCCTGAACATTCAGGGAAAGTATATTCAGTGGTGCCATGGCAACAGATCAAATAGTTTTGACTTACTTTTTGTTATGCAGAGCTGACTGCGCAGATCAACCTGTGTGGACTGAAGAGATGAAAAGATAGAAAAGAAACCAGTGAATTCTGGAGTAAAGAGTAAACAAAAAACATATGAGATTAGATGATACATTGTATAACTTATTTTTTGCAAGTAATCACAATTTACCCGTGAAAGAGAATAAATATCTCTCTCAGGGGAATAAGTGCCTTCGTCACACTCCCACATAATATGGTTGGGAGAATGAGGAGGGCTAATGGGGGTACACGGATCTTCCGCTTACAGGAGAGAAGTGCTATGTCAAAAGACATCAAAATGATGATTCATTAATTGGAGTGCAGAATATAGTTTTTGTTGAAATTATTTATTCCAGGGTGGTTGTATATGGTTAGTTTTGCCCTAGGCTAAATAATTCAGTTAGAAAGGTACTGTTAATAACTTTGGTATTGATGAAGATAGTTTGAATTATTTTGGGATTTTAACCCTTTTAGAGTAAACAATTACATATTTTATTCATATGTAACTGTTTAGATATGTTAACTCATAAAATTGAGGT
This sequence comes from Aquarana catesbeiana, assembly GCF_042186555.1. Lineage (NCBI taxonomy): Eukaryota > Metazoa > Chordata > Amphibia > Anura > Ranidae > Aquarana > Aquarana catesbeiana. The sequence goes on from NC_133327.1 coordinate 277,588,112, forward strand.
TGTATTGCTTCAGATTAGAATAAACAAAAACATAGTTCTAGGAACTAGTTGGGTAATAATATATTTGTTTTAAGAAAAGAAAGAAAAAGCTTCCATTACTTCTGGATTATTGAACATATTTGTCCTAAAAAGTAATAAATCTATTGTTATTACCTGAAAATATATAACTGAACAAGAATTTCCTTATTTCACTTATATATTCTAAGGCTATATGAATCAGAAGTAATAAGAAATATAACTGGAATGTAACATGATCCCATACAGTGTGTGACTATCAGAATGCAGTTACATTCAGTTATAAATACAGGTTTTTTATAGAGAACCATCTCTTAGTATAATAAATGAAGAGATATCAGGAATTAGGGTGTCAGTCCATTGAATCTTCTTGGTCCATGGATGATGTGGCATAACGGCCTCTTTTGTGAGAATGATGATTCCCATTTTGTTCTGAAATTTTCTGGGTGCTGCCTGAAGGTGAAGATGATGCCATTCTTCTGCGTGTGGGAGTGTTGCTGCTTGTGGGTTCTGTCAGATTTAATTTTAAAAGGGTTTGTTGTAGTTCATCTGCTGATCTGCTTCTGTAAATTGTACCTTGGTAGTTAAATCTGACTGAAAAGGGGAAGCCCCATTGATACATAATGTTGTGGCGTTGCAGTTACATTAGTTGGGGTTTCATGGATCGTCTTTTAGTAATAGTAAGTTGGGATAGGTCAGCAAAAATTTGATAATTGTGTCCTTGAAAATTAAGTTTCTTTTTTTCTCTTGCAGCAATTAGTATTTGTTCTTTCGTTCTGTAATAATGAAATTTTGTGATTATATCACGTGGGGGTCCATCTTTCTTTTTGGCTGTGAGGGCTCTGTGTACTCTGTCTAGTTCTAAACGTTCAATAGGGATATCTGGCTTTAGTTCTTGTAATAGAGCAGTAATAGTAGATTGCAGGTCTGTCACAGTTTCAGGTATTCCCCTTACGCGCAAGTTTGAACGTCTGGCTCTATTTTCGTAATCTTCGAGCTTAGTTTGAAGTATTAAATTCTCTTCTTTTAATTGTTCCAATTCTGTTATATTTTCTTGGGTTGTAATTTCAATTTCATCAATTTTTATTTCTAAGGCTGCGGTGCGGTTTCCCAGCTCTCTTATTTCTTTGGTTAGGCTGTTTGTTATTTGGTCTGAGGTTTGTTTTAAAGCCTTATGAAGCATCTTTTCAAATTGTAATAATATTACTGGGGATGCTGAGGAGGCTTGTGGAGAAGTTTGTGAGAGGATTTGTTCTGTATCTGACTCAAATGGAGAGTCTTGCTGTGACATTTTCTGTCTGTGAGAGCGCCCTGATGCTGTATCTTGTGAGGTGACTGGAGCTGCTTTAGTTGCAGTGAGTGCCTGTGAGCTCTTTGTGAGGTGATTTTTATTTCTGCCACGGCTTCCTCCCAGTACCATATTTCCTGCCCAAACTTTCACAGTTTGTTCCCTGGGGCAAAAAGGTTCAAATGGATACCTTTTGAGCCTGCAGGCTCCGCTTTGTCTTTCTCTTCTCTCCTCAGCGGTGCGGAGCTCTAACAATGCATGTCTGCTCCGCTAGACTCCGCCTCCTGTCCCTCTCTGCTCAGCTTTCCATGTGCAATAATGACAAAACTGCAGTGGCAGTGGTAATGTTTCCTAGGACAGTGCTTTTACAAAAATCCTGTCTAAATTCACAGTCTGTTGCATGGGAGTCTGTTATAAGAAATTATCTCCCAAACAGGAATGGCAGTTTAAAGTGGAACTGCACCCAAAAGGGGAAGTTCCACTCTTCCTCCTCCTCCTCCTCCTTCACATTCAGCATATCATGTTTTTTTTTTTTTTTTAGGAGGGGAGAGTGGGCACCTGGTTTTGTCAAATACCTGCTCCCCCACTTCCGGTCAGATCGCCACGACAATCCCCTACAGCTTGCTGGGACATATCTGATTAGCATTGCAGGCTATAGTGAGCAGTGCTGATCAAGTGGGGAAAATCTATCAGGGTAGTTCTGTACAAAATCTCTGCACACACATGGATCGATCTTCGGCCCGCCCTTCCTGAATCGACCGAATTTGATCCATGTATGGCTGGCTTTACATGGGAGAAGAGCACTAATGAGAAGTTTTATTTGAGCACTTTAATGAAAAAGTGTTTTCAGTTTTGGATGGAAGAGCACTGGTGTGAAGTTTCCCTTTTTTTAGAGTTATAGGGGAGAAGAGCAATAATAATAAGCTATCTATGAGCACTTTAAAGTGATAGTAAAGCTTCATTAAAAAAAAAAAAAAAAATAACAAACATGTCATACTTACATGTAGACTTAGAGAGCCACTCAAAGCTGGAAGAAAACAGGTGTCCGAACTGGTATTCAGAAAGTGGGAGCATGCATAAGGTACTATTTCAGAGGCATGGACATATATGAGCCAGTGCTCCTCCGGCCAGGCCCCTGACATGTCCTGCCTCGCCTACCGGGGCTTAGGTCATACACAGCCATATCCACATCTGAAGCACTGGGTCGGTTTTGAGCAGCGTCTTATCCCACATATGTCCACATGTCACATTTACCTGCTCTGTGCAATGGTTTTGCACAGAGCAACCCTGATCCTCCTCTTCTGGGGTCCCCTGCAGGCACTCCTGGCTCCTCCTCTTCTCGTGTGCCACCATAGAAAGTGGACAGCTCAACCCCGTCCCCCAACTTTGATTGACAGCAATGAGAACCAATGGATCCTACTGCTATCAATCTATCCTGTGAGGAGGGAGAGAGCCGTTGCCCTCATGCACAGCGCTGGATCAAGAATGGGCTCAGGTAAGTAGAAGGGGACTGAGGGGGGATTCTGTGACACAGAAGGTTTTTTTTTTTAATGAAAAAGATCTATGGGTAATTTATTTCTGGGAAACTGTGTGCATTTAATTTAATTTAATTTATTATATATGTGGTCTAGTATATTTCTGGATATTGTGCAATACGCAATGACACTAGGTGGTGTATTTTTTTTTTCTTTGTTTATTTTATGGGATTATTTAGGCCATACTGATTTATGTTGGAGTTTTCACTGATACTTTGATTCTGATTTGAAAAGGCGCTGCATATGTTATAATTTATTGTTCTCTTATGCACTAGGTTTTTTTTTTTTTTTTTTAATGCATCAGCCAGGGGAAATAAAAAGTATGATTAATATATTATAATATAATATTAATCTTAGAGAGCGCAGAATGGGGAGTTGAAAAAAAAAAACTACATTTCAGCACTGTGTTTGTTAAACAAATTAGATTTTCGCTTTCACAGTAAATACAGCAGGCCTTAAATGTAAACAGTAACATGCTATTATCCCAAATTTGTACCATCCAAAAATAATGGTATTTAAGTATGAAATTTGAAATGCTTTTTTTTTTTTTTTTTTTTTTTATATAATTTTCCTTCTTAATTTGCTGAGACATACTATAAGCCAAAAGCAGTCTTGTATTTCAGGTTAACTCAGGAAATGTTAATTTATCATGATGTTAATAAAGCTTTGTGGTTTTGTGTTACTCTTGTCCTATAACTCCATAGATTTTCCAAGGCTTGGGGAAATCTCTGATGAGGTCACATTTGTGATGTCATGGGAATTACATTTATCACATTGAAAGTGTAGTTTTCAACTGTGATTTCTCACTTTGATCATCTGTAAAGTGATAAGGTGTCTACAGAATGTAATGAAACTAATGGCTCTTTGGAAATTTCCTGGATCCTCTTGTTGACAGCCTAGTTTTAGCTAATAGCTGAGGACCCTATTATTTAGTGTATAAATGTTGGCTAAGCAAAAATCTACCACATGTACTATTAAAGTCAATCTATTCTCTGAGGCTTAAACAATATATACTTAGGAACAATGTACTCTACCTGTATGAATGAGATACTCTGTATCACACCCCTCTTCAATGGCTAAGGCAGGTCTAGACAGCCTTTTAAGCACAGTGTGCCGAAAAATGTTTTCAAAGAAATTGAGCGTGCTGATTTTATTAAAAACAAAAATGTCAATTTTACACTTTCAATCACAAAAAGGATTTTTTATAAAGTAAATGCTGTAAACTACTTGAGTAGTAGTGACAAATTAACATCCTGCACTCTCACGCCTTAGATCAGCCCCAATTCCTGCAACTCCCCACTTCAGATCAGCAATTCATGCATCTTCACACTTCAGATCACTGCCCCCCCTGCAAATCAGTTTCACCACTGTACCCCGCTGCACATCTGCCCCACCACTGTACCCCCTGCACATCTGCCCCACCACTGTAACCCCCTGCACATCAGCCCCACCACTGTAACCCCCTGCACATCAGCCCCACCACTGTACCCCCCTGCTCATCTGCCCCACCACTGTAACCCCCTTCTCATCTGCCCTACCACTGTACCCCGCTGCTCATCTGTCCCACGACTGTACCCCCTGCACATCTGCCCCACCACTGTACCCCCCTGCACATCTGCCCCACCACTGTAACCCCCTGCACATCTGCCCCACCACTGTACCCCCTGCACATCTGCCCCACCACTGTAATCCCCTGCACATCTGCCCCACCACTGTAACCCCCTGCACATCTGCCCCACCACTGTACCCCCCTGCTCATCTGCCCCACCACTGTAACCCCCTTCTCATCTGCCCTACCACTGTACCCCGCTGCTCATCTGTCCCACGACTGTACCCCTTGCACATCTGCCCCACCACTGTACCCCCCTACACATCTGCCCCACCACTGTAACCCCCTGCACATCTGCCCCACCATTGTACCCCCCTGCTCATCTGTCCCACCACTGTAACCCCCTGTACATCTGCCCCACCACTGCACCACCCTGCTCTTCTGTCCCACCAGTGAAACCCCCCTGCTCATCTGCCCCACCAATGTTCCCCCTTTCTCATCTGCCCCACCACTGTACCTCCCTGCACATCTGCTCCACCGCCATAACCCCATGCTCTTCTGTCTCACTGTTGAACCATCTTATCTGTCTTAACACTGAACTTATCTGCTCATCTGCCCCACCACTGTAACCCCCTTTCTCATCTGCCCCACCACTGTACCTCCTGCACATCTGTCCCACCTCTGTTCCCCCTGCTCTTCTGCCCCACTACTGTAACCCCCTGCTCATGTGTTCCACTGATGTACCTCTTATCTTCTGCACCCCTCTGCACATCTGCCCCACCCCTGTACCCCCTTGCTCATCTGTCCCACCAATGTACCTCCTTTCTCCTCTTCCCCGTCACTGTACCCCCTGTACATATGCCCCACCTATGTACCCCATTCTCTTCTGCCCAACCACTACATCCCCCTGCTCTTCTGTTCCACCGCTGAACCCCTTTCTCATCTGCCCCAACACTGAACCCCCCTGCTCATCTGCCCCATAACTGTAGCCCCCTGCTCTTCTGTCCCACTGCTGAACCCCCTTATCTCTTCCACCACTGTACCTCCCTGCACATCTGCCCCACCGCTGTACCCTCCTGCTCTTCTGTCCCACCTCTGAACCCCTCCTGCTCATTCCCCCCCCCCCCCCGCTGTACTCTCCTGCTCATCTGCTCCACCAATGTACTCTCTTCTCGTCTATGATACACGTAATATGCAGAGTGACCTGGAGTGCTCTGGCAGGGAGCCTTCCCTCAGTCAGAACACAATAGCAGAGCAGGGGAGATTGCTGTACTAACGCCAGTTAGTACAGCAGCTCCTCCTGAGCTGTATACTTTTTTTTTGTTCAGCCCTGCTGAGTTTGAAAAAAAAAAAAAAACTTCTAGTGTGAACGAGGCTTTAGTGTTCATTAACTTGAAATCTACATACAGCTTCAAAAAGCACTTCCCAACTGTACTGAATTTCTGATGGGTGTGTGTGTGGGGGGGGAGGTCTAACCTCAAAAACAGAACCCAATTAAATTGTGTCAATCTACAGTAAAGAATATGAGGATAATGTAATTAAACTTTTTCAAAAATATATAATACAAATATTTTATTAAGCAGGTCCGGACCTCACACAGTTTTTGCACATGAAATAAGGTGTTGTAATGTGCCTAGTGCTCTAGGCTGAAATAGTATATATTAAGCTGTTATAATAAACTTATCAAGTGGGTTAACAGGTGCTTTTGCAATCCACATATTTTGTTTTATAAATAATCTTTATTATTTCTGCAGAAGAATGGATACATATACAGAACATCTATGGTGTGTTGCACTATAAAAATTTCAAAAAGTTTGTCACAAAAACACATTTTAAAGAGAATGGGCATCACATTAAAGTGGTTGTATACCCACACTGAAATTAAAAAAAGAAAGAAAAAAAAAAAACACCTGTAAGGCAAAGGCATAATGACATAGTATGCACCGCTCATTATGAAATACTCACCTTAGAATGAGGCCTCGGCATCTGATCCCGGTCCACGCCGAGAGAGCTGACATGTTCCCTCGGCGTTTCTTCCGGGTTCGCGCCTCCGGTGCTGTGAGCGACCGGAGCCGTGATTACGTCACTCCCGCACATGCGCACGGGAGTCTTCTTCCTGGGAAGGTCCACCGGCGTCTGCCAGACCTTCAGCCGGGCCTTCACAGCACATGCGCCGCTGACGTCAGCTGCTGCATGCAAAGTGAATATCTCCTAAACTGTAGAGGTTTAGGAGGTATTCATTTTACCAACACGTAAGCCTTATTATAGGCTTACGTGTCGGTAAAAATAACAAAAAAGGGTATTAGATCCTAGAAAAATGTAATAAGTTGCAATTGTTGCTGATATTTTATTAATGTCATTTAATGACAGGCAAAAAAATATCTGTGTTTTACATTTGTCCCTGTAAAAAAATTATTGGTCTTAGAAATCCAAAGTGTCTGTCCATAACTTGTTATTTAATCATCTGTCGTGTACTGTAGCTTGAGATCCAGATTCCAGACACACCTAATAAAAAAGCTGCTCGCTCTATTAGTGCATCCGTTCCATTTATAATTATTTTCCCAGCCATCTGGATCTAGAGAAAAAGAACAAAAAATTAGTCTGCAATGCACATTAACACTTAAAACTATGTAAAATAAAAGTATAGAGACGTTTTAGGGATAACCAAACATTTGCAGAAGATACATGGATTTATTTAAAGAAAGTATAGTAGGGGCTCTATACTAAAGCTGGACATGCACTAGAAGATTTTCGAACTAATGTGTATATGAAAATTCTCAGCACATTTACTTGAGACTTGGTAACGGGTCCCGGACCACAATGAGTGGAGTAGGTGGATGACATGTCTGTGTCCACTCTGCATATGCACAGCGGACACGGACACATCCCACTCTACTCTATGGGCCCTCTGATCAAATCCACCCAGATGGAAAGGGATGGATCCCCTTCTGTTTTTTTTTTTGCGGATTGGAGGCAGGCAGGTGTAAATGGACACAAGTCCGTTTACATCTGTCACTCCATAGAGGTGAATGGAGGGTCCGATAGGGTCAGACTGATCGTGTGAAAGGGGCCTAAGGCTGCTTTCACACTGAAGCACTACGCTTTACCCTCACCGTGGGTGCAGCACAGTGCACCAGTGGCTTTCCTGGGTTAGCTGCACTTTGCCATAGATTCCTATTATATCCTGCAGGTATGATGCACTTTCTGAAAGCGGTATCAGTCTACCTGTGGCAGGAGCCAGGAAGCATCGACTTATGCAGCTCTTCTCCGCAGCCACTTACTTCCTCTAGCCCAGGCTTCATTCACAACACTGATATGCTCTAGGATGGTGGGTTGGGCTAAAGTTTTTTTTTTTACCTTAATGCAGAGTGCAGCTCCCCTTGCCTCTCCCTATGCTTACCCAAGCCCAATCTTGAGCCAGCAATGTACTGGAGAGCAGCAGCTCAGTCATTTCTCATTGGCTCAGAGACCGCAGTGAAGCCATTGGCTCCTGCTGCTGTCAATCACAATCAGTGAGGAGGGAGTGGATGCGGGGCCAAGACAGGGTTACTTTCATTGTCGTTGTTGCACAAGCTGATTTAACCATTACATAACCACATACTATAACATAAGACTTAAAATATGTCAGGACCAAATACTGCAAGTCAGAACTAAGCCTATAAAAGGGATAATGTCTGATTTAAGTGGAAACTAAATCAAAAACAGTAGTTCTTGAATTACAATGTACAATGATGTTATGGAGAAGGTAGTGGCAAAAATGACCTGAGTCAGAATAAAATCTCCAGTATGATTGCAGCCTGGGCTACCATTAACTCAGATCCTCTTAGGTCTCTTAGGTGACCACTCTGAGTTAATGGGACCTGTCAGCTTATTAGCAGTACGTGATCCAACAGGTATAGAATACATAAAATAAATGCCCACTTATGTATTAATATGTTATGTATTTAATGTTAATAATTGTTTACACACACAGTATCTCACAAAAGTGAGTACACCCCTCACATTTTGGTAAATATTGTATTATATCTTTTCATGTGACAATGAAGAAAAGCACTGAGGAAATTACATTTTGCTACAATGCAAAGTAGTGAGTGTACAGCTTATATAACAGTGTGAATTTGCTGTCCCCTCAAAATAACTCAACACACAGCCATTAATGTCTAAACTGCTGGCAACAAAAGTGAGTACACCCTTAAGTGAAGATGTCCAAATTGGACCAAATTAGCCATTTTCCCTCCCCGGTATCATGTGACTGGTTAGTGTTACAAGGTTTCAGGTGTGAATGGGGACAGGGCCGTCTTTACTATTGATTGGGCCCTGGGCAAAAAAAATTCTTGGGCCCCCCCCATGCAAATTGTCTCTCCACCCCAACATTCAAAAAAACAAAACACAGACGTAAACTTATGTATTGCATTGTATTGTAACTGTACTGTCTGCCCTCATGTTGTAAAGCGCTGCACAAACTGTTGGCGCTATATAAATCCTGAATAATAATAATAATGATGGGGGAAGAGATACAGAAGTCCAGGATGATGGGTGGGGGGATGGGGTGGGAGATATGGGAGTCCAGGATGATTGGGAGGGGGGGAGATATGGGAGTCCAGGATGATTGGGGGGGGGGGAGATGGGGGGAGTTCAAGATGATGGGGGAAGGGGGGAGATAGGAGTCCAGGATGACACACAGGGATTGGGGGTGTGTACTTTGAGTTGTTTGTATCATACAGGGCACAGAAAAAAATCAGCACAAGGGGCAGTACTTGCATATCCTCCTCCCTCCCGCAAAGTATCTATTGGTCACCTCTGCACATCACTTTTCTTATCTCTGCTCCCCTATACACAGCTCACTTCTGTATCCCCCATCCACCTCTGTACCACCTCCCCCTATGTCCACCTCTATATCTTTCTGTCCACCTTTGTACCCCCCATCCACCTCTGTGTTCACCTCTGTACCCCCTATCCACATTCACTTCTATATTTTTCCTTCCACCTCTGTATCCCCCCCATGTCCACCTTTGTACCCATCCACTTCTGTAGTACCCCCCATCCATGTTCACCTCTGCATCCCCCCATTCACAGCTCACCTCTGTTCCCCCCTTCCACCCGTGTTCACCTCTGTACCCCCCATGTCCACCTCTGTACCCCCTCCACCTCTGTACCCCCCCATGTCCACCTCTGTACCCCCCATGTCCACCTCTGTACCCCCTCCACCTCTGTATCCCCCCCATGTCCACCTCTGTACCATCCATGTCCATCTCTGTACCCCCCATGTCCATCTCTGTACCCCCATGTCCATCTCTGTACCCCCTCCACCTCTGTACCCCCCCATGTCCACCTCTGTACCCCCCATGTCCATCTCTGTACCCCCCCATGTCCATCTCTGTACCCCCTCCACCTCTGTACCCCCATGTCCATCTCTGTACCCCCTCCACCTCTGTACCCCCCCATGTCCATCTCTGTACCCCCTCCACCTCTGTACCCCCATGTCCATCTCTGTACCCCCTCCACCTCTGTACCCCCCCATGTCCATCTCTGTACCCCCTCCACCTCTGTACCCCCCATGTCCACCTCTGTACCCCCATGTCCATCTCTGTACCCCCTCTACCTCTGTACCCCCCCATGTCCATCTCTGTACCCCCTCCACCTCTGTACACCCCCCCATGTCCACCTCTGTACCCCCATGTCTTCTCACTTCTGTACCCCCCCATGTCCACCTCTGTACCAGCAATTCTCTGCAGTCTGCACATATGAATCCTCTTCCCCTTCTCTCCACCTTGTTCTTTCTTACCTGATCACACGGCGGTGCAACACAGTCCCAGCCTATCAGACCCAGCACACAGCCAGAAAACTTCACTCGGCTGTGTGCTACACAGGTCTGCCAGGTGGGGGTGGGAGGAACACGGAGCGCCGCTCTCGCTCTGTCATTGACTCCGGTCCGCAGCTCCTGACAGAGGGAGAAGCGGGACGAGCGGGCTCAAACACATGAAGCCCGCAGCTGTCCCGCTCTCCTGTATAATTAATGTGGCCGCCGCTTGGGAGAGCAGGGGTGATTGGCTCCCCCCGCTACTCCAGAAAAACTGCGGGCAGCACAGGGCTTAAGTGGCAGCTGCTTTGGGCCCCACAGCAATGACAGGGCCCAGGGCAGCTGCCCCTTTTGCCCTGCATTAAAGACGGCCCTGAATGGGGAGCAGGTGTGTTAAATTTGGTGTTATCGCTCTCACTCTCTCATACTGGTCACTGGAAGTTCAACATGGCACCTCATGGCAAAGAACTCTCTGAGGATTTGAAAAAAATAATTGTTGCTCTACATGAAGATGGCCTAGGCTATAAGAAGACCCTGAAACTGAGCTGCAGCATGGTGGCCAAGACCATACAGTTTAACAGGGCAGGTTCCACTCAGAACAGGCCTCGCCATGGTCGACCAAAGAAGTTGAGTGCACGTGCTCAGCGTCATATCCAGAGGTTGTCTTTGGGAAATAGATGTATGAGTGTTGCCAGCATTGCTGCAGAGGCTGAAGGGGTGGGGGGGTCAGCCTGTCAGTGCTCAGACCATATGCCGCACACTGCATTAAATTGGTCTGCATGGCTCTAGTCCCAGAAGGAAACCTCTTGTAAAGATGATGCACAAGAAAGCCCGCAAAACAGTTTGCTGAAGACAAGCAGACTAAGGAAATGGATTACTGGAACCATGCCCTGTGGTCTGATGAGACCAAGATAAACTTATTTGGTTCAGATGGTGTCACGCGTGTGTGGCGGCAACCAGGTCAGGAGCACAAAGATGAGTGTGTCTTGCCTACAATCAAGCATGGTGGTGGGAGTGTGATGGTCTGGGGCTGCATGAGTGCTGCCGGCACTGGGGACCTAGAGCTCATTGAGGGAACCATAAATGCCAATAACGTACTGTGACATACTGAAGCAGAGCAGGATCCCCTCCCTTCGGAGCCTGGGCCGCAGGGCAGTATTCCAACATGATAATGACCCAAACACACCTCCAAAAAGACCACTACCTTGCTAAAGAAGCTGAGGGTAAAGGTGATGACTGGCCAAGCATGTCTCCAGACCTAAACCCTATTGAGCATCTGTGGGGCATCCTCAAATGGAAGGTGGAGGAGCGCAAGTTCTCTAACATCCACCAGCTCCATGATGTTGTCATGAAGGAGTGGAAGAGGAATCCAGTGGCAACCTATGAAGCTCTGGTTAACTCCATGCCCAAGAGGATTAAGGCAGTACTGGAAAATAATGGTGGCCACACAAAATATTGACACTTTGGGCCCAGTTTAGACATTTGCACTTAGGAGTGTACTCACTTTTGTTGCCAGCGGTTTAGAAATGAATGGCTGTGTTTTGAGTTATTTTGAGGGGACAGCAAATTTACACTGTTATACAAGCTGTACACGCACTACATTACATTGTAGCAAAGTGTAATTTCTTCAGTGTTGTCACATGAAAAGATTTTATATATATATATATATATATATATATATATATATATATATATATATATATATATATATATATATACATATACACACACACACGTATACATACATACACACACACACATACACACCAGCCCCATAACAGCAACATTTTTACATGATTATTTTACTGTTCTATTGTTTAAATGTATAGTGATTCTAAAAATGGGCCCCACTTTGATTTGCAATAAAGAAAAAAAAATGGTTCTCCCCCATTTACTAAGGGGTCCCACTATGCAGCATTCTAGTGAAGGGCTCATTCCTATGATTCTGGCTGTTTTTTACATTATTTATTTTCCACAGCTCAAGCACAATGAACAGACAGAACATATTCAAACATAACATGTATATTGACATCAAGCAGATCAGCTACATATAAGCTTCTTGATATTACAGAAATACAGTGAAAACTGCTATGCATGCACCAATGTGCACCTGAATTACAATCTAGGTCATGGTTAAACTGGCCAAAGATGGTCTGAATCTCAGCCGGTCCTTGTTGAACCATGTATGGGCAGGCTGAATGTACTTGGGTACAACCAGCCTGTCAGATTTTACTGAATGTGTTGATGGGGGAATTGAGTGATTTTCTTTCCTGCAACTCATGGCTGCAGTAAAAAAGAAAAAAACGCTCCGTCTATGACCGTCTTTAGACAATGTTTTGTGAAGTGTTGGCAGAAAAGTTCTACAATCACAATGCCACATCCTCATGATCCCTGCTGTTAAACAAAAGGGGTTCCCATTCATTGAATGGTAAAAATGTAGTGGGGTGGAATCTAGATGTCGCTACCATGCTATTATTAATTGTATTTCTTTCTTGTCTTTGAAAAATTTGAATTAACATCATTGATAAAAAAAAAAAAAATGTACTGGGGTGTAGTACTGTGCTTCTATTAGTTTAACCAAGGAAACATTACAGATATTTAGTGTGAGGGTCTACCTCTGTTTAACCAGATTTGATAGCTTGATACAATTTGAGCACTTTACTAAAATTAAAATTAATAATAAATGCATGCCTGAGTGTCAGTTACACAAGTTAAAAAATATACAGGTCTATCAAATCCAATCATAAAAGTAGCCAGGGAGGGAATGTGGGAATGTGTACTGAGAAGTTCAGAAAAATAGGTGGGGAGCCTTGAAGAGCTCAAATGATATAGTATAAGAAATTCTTCTCTATTTAAATGAAACTGGTACTGAGAGAAGTATGGAGGATGCCAAGGCTGATCTTCTTTTGAATATGCAAGTTACCAGTTTATCATGCTGATCTAATGGCTAATTTTGTTTTGGAGCTACTAACTCCACTGAAGAGTTTTGCCTTCTTGACTAAAGGTCAGAAGGTATTGCAGCCACTAAATTAGCAAGATAGCCAGGGCTCTAGCATTTTCTGAAGGAGGTCAGATTTTTCAAGAACAAAAGAGAAAAAGAGCAGACTGATGGACTGAAGGATCTTTAATTCTGGACAGTCTACGCCTGAATTAAAAAAGCACTAACAAAAACATCCTTCCAGTCAGCTACTGCATTAAATAGTTGGTACAGGAAGATGGTATATACCATAAGTTTACCTTGGCTAGGGAAACTAAAAAATAAAAAAAACAAATGATCTCATGACTTAACATAAACCTGTCTTTCCCCATGAAGACTTGTCAGAGCTTACACAGGGAGATGAGCTTACACAGGGAGATGAGCGTACACAGGGAGATGAATTCCTACCCTGGTTACATGCCTCAAAGCACCTAGCACAGTCACATGCAAGAGGCAAAGTCACATGCTCACCCATACTCAGAGAGGCTATTCTGCTCATAAACCCCTATGGAGCCAAGTAAACATGCCTTGAAGTAGTTCTCAAAACACAGTCTCAGGCTGCAATACTCAAAATGATGTTTTACTACCTACATGTCATGAAGTGCCAAAAATGTTATGGGTATTTGCACCCTCAGCTTAGTAAATGTATGCAAGACCACCATAATAATTTATGGTGCTGTTCCCTGGCATATAGAAGAGTATCATTCTGGGCATCAGAAATAGAGGTTTGGCTTTGGAAATGACATCTAAAGCACATTTACTGGGCTGCACTATAATTATACTGTAGATTTGCTACAGGAGTTTAGGCAGGAGCAGACCTAGAATAGCGCACTAAAAGGTTTACTTGTCATAGAAGTATAAAAGAAAAGGTTATCCTAATACATTTGTTTCAGACAGACTGGCCTGAAATTTCATTTTCCAAAATAAATTGATCATTCACAAAATTAACAATGAAACATTTTGTCTATAATAAAATATGCCATGCAAAAATGTCAAGCCTACTTACATTAACGTAAAAGTCTTTCTAATTTCTACAAATCTCATTTTATCCTTGTTCCAAATGAAGTCATATTATTATTCTGCCAGCCTATGGAAAATGTGTGACTGCAGTCTACTATGTTAATATTAAACAAGATTTAAATTGGATAAGATTGCCTGTATTTTTTTTGAGGACCTAAAGGAATAGCAAACTGACAATCAGTCTTGAATAAATAGTAGATGAATACAAAACAGAAAATTATAAATGTGCATTATCCTAATCAAACTGTGAAAAGATTCTAACCTTCTTGTTGCTATTGGTACCATACAGTGTGTATATGATTGGTTAGTACAAACATGTCATTTGTTAAGAGATTACGTGAGTGAATTTGTATCATTAGTTGAAAAAAAAAAAAAAAAAAAGAACATTTTACTTTATAACATTTCTCTTTCTCCTGCAGATGTCACTTTTATAGGAGTGACAAGAACTTCGGTTCCCCCCCAGTGTAAATGTAATTTTCAAGTTGCATTGATAATCAGGTAGCAAAGTTAAAGATAGCATCATAACAGCAATGCTACTTTAGTAGAATGATGTTCTGTGCTGCAAATCACATTTTCAACAGTCTCAGAGGGCACTGAACCAACAGCTTTACCTTTGCATAATAAATGATTTTTATTTCACTGCCGGGAACAAATAAAATCAAACTTCTTTGTAAAAAACATACCTGCAATAATCGAATGTATCCTGGGGTAATTCTTCGGTAGCACAAAACCATGTTCAGAGAAAACTTTTGATAAGGGATGCTGAAATATTTAAAATATAAAACATTTAAACCAGGGATTGCTCGGAGATGTTGGACTAGGCAACAGAAACAGATTCTATCCTGCACACACACTGTACTCTGACCTTGCACTGCACTGCACATAAGCCTTTTATGTCTCAATGTCTTGCCGGTATATAAAGCATATGCTAAACCAAATTGCATAAGCTGTCACATGTTATCAATAAGAAAGGCTTATGTGCTGGCAGAATACTTCAAATGCCAAGCCTCGGGCAGAGTACCTTCATAATATTATACATCTGTTTGAGACAAAAATTCAGCAGCCAAGGAAATGAAGATCTGATCTCTTTTATATTGCACATGTCAGTGGTGGTGAACATATTTAAATGGGAAGGATTTACATGATAACATTATAGATCTGTGTAGTGCAAGTCTATGCTGGGTTTCCTGCAATCTGCTCAGATTATCTATACTGAACCTAATTATGCTAGCGTTAATACCTAAAAGAAAGAGGTATCAAGTGCAATGACTACACTTGTACATACAGTATATAGAGCAAAGGTAGAATTAAAACACATTATGCAATCTCAATTAAAGTGGGACTCTAGTTTCAGCATTTTTCTGTCATTTTATTAGAATAAGGAAGAACCTCAACTCAGTCAATTTTTATTGGCGTCTGTGTCATTGTTGATGATATTCCTATTCGCTTCTTATGCAAGACACAAAATAAGAAATGAGAAAAAATCTCGCCAACATAACAGAAAATCTCATATTTGACAGTTGTCAATGCAACAGGTGTCTTTCGTCTTGCTTCTTGTTCTAGGGGCAACTGTTACACATTAGACTGAAAGTAAAATGAGGCAGAAAAAACAGGATCTGTGTGCCCTCAAAACGTGAGAGGGTGATTACTGTTTACAGTAACAGTGTGTGGGCTCATTTACACCAGACCACATGCTAAAACAGGTACACGCTGTTGTACATTATGTAGAGGGGATCAGGGGCCAAACAATGCATTGTTAAAACGCATCACATTGTTTTGTTTTAATTTTTTTTTTCTTTTACGGATAAATTAACCTTTGGGAACATGTTACATGCTCCACCTACTTTTAGGGTGAAACATGAAACATGTTCCCAATGCTGCAGCCACTGTGCGATTTCCCCTCCTCCTCCCTGTGATAGCAGTATGGGGAGAAGTTCCCTGTACTAGCTGCCACTTTTTGAAATCAGCGTGGCCATGCGGGGCTCTGCCCACATGGCCCCGTCAGCGGCTCGAAGCAGGGGGTCCAGTGCCTCCACGTTCACGGTTTCAGGTCCAAATTAGGTATGAATTTTTGCCTGAATTCGGACCTAATTTGGACATGAAACCATTCTGTGGTAGTCCATTGATTCTTCCTGTTAGATTGTATCTACTTGCCCATACGGGATGTACGTGCACACAGATACTTTGACAGATCTGGAGGAGACCTGCAATGCTTTACAGTAGGGGTGCGCATCTTCACTGGTCTCACGATTCGATTACAATTATCTGGTCAACGATTCGATTAGATTCCGCGATGCATCACGATTACTGACGAGCTCCCACTTCTGCTTGGGCCGCCTAGGCGGCCCTTCCTCCCTGCAACCTTCTGGGACACATCACACATCACAGGTCCCAGAAGATTGCTATGCAGGACAGCGCAGTGAGACATGCGCACCCGGCTGTGAAGCTGAAAGCTGTCACAGCCGGGTGCCCACAGTAGTATAGCCAGCGCTGTGGACAGGCGGGGGAGAGAATGGAGGGTTTGGGTGGCCACGTTGCTGGATTGTGGGACAGGTGAGTGTCTTTGTATTAAAAGTCATCTTATCGCACGTCTCTCCTGATGTCAGTGGGAGTTTTCAGCCCCGCCCACCAACTGTAGCTATCAGATCAGAAGAGAGGCGGGCGGGGCTGATGTCAGGAGAGACGTGAGAGGAGAGAGGCGGGCCGGACCGGGCAGTCACATGAGCGGCATATACAGTTATAAACACAAGAAATGAGGTATGAAGCTGCATATATTTTAAAAAACACATACAGCAGTGGTCACTTAATGGATTATAACTCTGCATTTATTACAAAAGTTATTTTGACACGCTTGAAGCGCTCTTCCGGGAGGGGCGGGGCAAGTCGGGATTACGTCACCCGACATCGATTTTTCAGGTCGGATGCATCGATGTCGCATCGGGGACACCCAAATCACAATGCATCGATGCAACAATTGAATTCCACACCCCTACTTTACAGGTTCCAAAATAAATAAATAAATGCACATTTTTATACCTGCAAAAAATGTGCATTTATTATTTTATTTCCACAATGTGAACGTATCCTTTAACTATTAAAAAAGGACAAGGCAAGGTATTGCTGTATGTTGTGACTTGCTGCAGTGACATATGGTGCTGTGACTGACTGAAAATTATGGTTTTATACAGGGCATCGAACCACACCTCAATGCAGCATCATGGTGTAAACAAATGTTTTTCTATGTGTCCTTGAGTTGATCCTGCATTGATCTATGCTGATCAACTCAGGTCAAGGAATATAGGGGTTGGTTTACTAAAACTGGAGAGTGCAAAATCTAGTGCAGTTGTGCATGGTAGCTAATCATTTTCTAGTTTTAGCTTTTTCAATGAAGCGTTGATGAAAAAAATGGAAGCTGATTTCTATGCAGAGCTGCACCAGATTTTGCACTCTCCAGTTTTAGCAATTCAACCCCATAGTGTGAATGACCCCCAAAAGCACTATATCTTACATGTATCCTGGCATTTCTTCATGCCGAGTCTAGTTGCACCACTGCTAGCTGTACATCTCAAAAGTTTGGAAGCGAGAGGTTTGAGTGCAGAATGGATACATCTTTTGTCTCCTAAACAAGGACAGACAAAACAATCAAAAATCATAGGTGCTCTAAGTATTTCTTGCTCTATCCAAAGCAAAAATTCCACTTTAAAGGCAACCTTACATGAGAATGCAAAATCCACTTATGTTGAAGCTCTCTGCCCTTTTTAAAAAAGCATTAAAAAAGAAAAAAGTGTAATAACTGAGCCTTCTTTTTTGAGCAAAAGGAAGATCCTAGTTTCAAAGAGAATGTACTTCTGCATAATGCTAGATCATCTTTATATGAGATTTGGGATCTTGAACTTTCCCAGGATCCTGCATGGTGAGGCCTACTGATGTCATCGGTGCCTGCAAAAAGCAACCCAGAACCCAAGCTGTAAGCCAAGTAATGATTACATTTTTCTCCACATTTTCTTTCACAATTTTTTCCATATTTATGGAAAACGGGGCAACGTCATTTGTCATGCATAATTGTATTAGCCAATTAACAATAACTAAGGGTGTTTGCTAATTTAATATGTTGCTTATGTTAATTCTGTTTTCTTCTTCAAATGCTTCTTCCCCATTCCCTCCCTCTCTCTCCCTGTCCTTCCCTCCCCTTTCCCCTCCCCCCTCTCCTCTCCCCCCCCTTACACTCTCTCTCCCATCTCCCTCCCTTCCTTCCCATCCTCTTGCCCCTTCTCCCCTCTCCTTCTTCCCCCCGTCCTCCCCCTTTCCTCTTTGCCTTGTCCCTCCCCCTTCCCCCCTCTCTCTCCCCATCCTTCCCTCCCCTTTCCCCTCTCCTTCCCCCCTCTCCTCTCCCCCCCCTTACACTCTCTCTCCCATCTCCCTCCCTTCCTTCCCATCCTCTTGCCTCTTCTCCCCTCTCCTTCTTCCCCCCTGTCCGCCCCCTTTCCTCTTTGCCTTGTCCCTCCCCCCCTTCCCCCCTCTCTCTCCCCGTCCTTCCCTCCCCTTTCCCCTCTCCTCTCCCCCTTCCCCCCTTACACTCTCTCTCCCATATCCCTCCATTCCTTCCCATCCTCTTGCCCCTTCTCCCCTCTCCTTCTTCCCCCCTGTCCTCCCCCTTTCCTCTTTGCCTTGTCCCCCCCCTTCCCTTCCTTCTACTCTCCTCTCTTTCCTTCCCCCTCCCCCTTTTCCTCTTACCTTCCTCTCTTTTCTCTCCCCCTTTTCCCCCCTGTTCTTCTCTTTCTCCTCATTCCACCCCTCCCCCCTCCCCTTATTCCCCCTTCCCTTTCCTTTCCTACCCCTCCCCCCTATACACTCAGCCAGGTATGCCCAGCAAAACAAGGCCAGCCGCATCAAGGGAAGAATGACGCAGGTGGCCCCCGTGCGCCAAGTGTATGACTAAGAAGTGGGTCCAGTGCATCCTGCCCCCAATGGCTAGAGTTGCAATAACAGGCAGCGGAGATTAACCCTAAAAGTGCAGAGAGGAGCCAAAGAGCGAAAATACAAATAATTGAACTATATAGATCAGAGAAAAGAAAGGGAGATGGAAAAAGAAGAAATCAGAGCAAATGAATTATAGTCCAAAACACATGCAGTATCCATCAAGCCCACATTAAATGATTGCATCAAAAATGAAATTGCAAAGAAGTAGATGCCATTGATATGTATATTCTGCAAAAAAAAGCGTACCGAAACATAGAAGCCTATTAAAGGATCCGATTTGCGTCATTGGGATCCCATTCAGATCCCCCTGACGTGAACCCTTCCAAAAAGGGCCGAATGAAACAGACTCATTCAAGCCAGGGGGTCTAGTTGTGTTTAGGCGAAAGATCCATCTCAGTTCGTGTTGCAAGAGGATCTTATTCCAGTTGCCCCCACGCATACCCAAATGTACACGATCTAGAATCAAAAACAATATCTTTGGAAAATTTCCATCATGTATGGCCGAGACATGTCTACCAAGAGGGAGACATGGGTTACAGAATTTCATGGATGCTATGTGTCGGTACGCTCGCTTCCAAAATTCCAGGCTTGTCTTGCCTACATAGAAACACGCACAGTCGCATAACAGAAGATATACCACAATAGAAATTCGACAATTTGCATAGTGGTTTGGTAGATATTTTTCGCCATTAGGCAATCTTATATTTTTAGCAGTATTCATAAACTGGCAGTAGCCACAGCCCCCACACCTGAAAGTCCCTGGGCGTTTACAGGGATCTCTTTCCCCCTCCTCCCACATGTTCACTCGTGACTAGTTGGTCTCTTAATGATTTAACCCGTTTAAATGTGAATGAGGGATTATCTGATACGAATGGACCAATAATTGGATCAAGTTTCAACACATGCCAGTATTATTCAATAATATTCTTAATGGTTTTGTGTTGATTTGAGAATTTAGTGATGATCCGTATCGGATTGATCTTGTTTTTAGAAGACATGGGATTATAAATAAGCTCATGTCTCGCTCTTAGGCAAGCTCTTTTGAAGGGTTTTTTAGGCAAGTGATGGAATATCCTTGTGCCAACAGCCTTTCTTTTAATGAGTCAGCTTCCTTCTTGAAAGCGTTGTCATTGGAGCAATTCCTTCTGACCTGTAGGTATTGACTGTAGGGGATCGAGGAAAGGTTTGGGGTGGAAACTACTTGCATGCAATGTAGAGGTTCTGGCTGTGGGTTTCCGGTAAAGAGAGTTGGTTAGCAAACCATCTTGATCCTTATGGATTGTTACATCCAAAACGGTGATGGAGCTATGGTCATGGACCATGGTGAAAGTCAAGTTGAATGTGTTTAGTTTCAATTCACAAAGAAAACTTTGTAGCTTGTCAGGGGGTCCATCCCACACAAACAGAATATCATCAATGTAACGATACCATATGATTACATTTTCGATGTATGGACGCATGTGCTCAGATTGAGTGAGCATCCGGAACCAATTCCCCCAGGTAGAGGTTGACATAGGAAGGGGCACAGGACGTCTCTATCGCTACCCACTGTACCTGGAGGAAATGTGCACCATTAAAGGTGAAATGCTTATGATGAAGTATGAAGTCCAAAATGTCTATCAAAAATAGATTTTTCTATTTCTCAAAGGGACTATTTTGTGAGATGACATGCTTGATGCATGTCAGCCCCTTATCATGTGATATTGAGCTACATAAGGCCTCTACGTCCAATGCCACAAGGATTGGTGCTGATGGGACACATAGGCCATCAATAATTTGTAAGCGATGCATGGTATATTTTACATAGCTTGGTAAATTCAGCATGTGTGGGAGCAGGTGACCGTCTACAAACCGGCTAAGGTTTTCCGTCAGCGAACCATTATCGGATATGATGGGCCTACCTGATGGCTGGTGTATGTTAGGCAGTTTAGGCAAAGCGTAGAAAGTTGGGGTACGGGGTAGTGCAGTTCTCACATAATCCCATTCTGACAGTATATTATCGGCGTACAGTTCAACTAATTTGTAAAATTCCTGATGGAATTTGTCAATTTTTGTTGAAGAAATTTTGCAGTACCATAACTTGTTGGATAAAATTCTATTGCAACACATTTTGATTGTCAAGGAGTTTCTACCTTCCAAAGTCCCATAGAGGAAATTGTTGTATTTTATATCCAAGTTAGGAATGTGGGCAGCAACTCCTTCTCCATAGATCTACAGCACAACCATAATGCAGACAGGAGAACCCCTACTCTAAGCCACATTTATTATTAGGATTTAAAGAACAATGATTTTGTCAATAAATAGCTATAAAACTGCTATGGCATTTTTTCAACCTCTCTCGCCAGTTAAGTGACACCGATAAAAAAATGTGTAAACAACGAGCTGATGCTTACTTCTTTAACAAATAGCTCCACAAGGTATTCTAAATTGCTGTCCAATTTAAGATTAATAACTGTTTTATAAGGACAAGGCTTCTTTATCAGTTTCTGTAACCACTAAAGCCATCAGGTACACTGGTTTTCATTAGCAATATTTCAACAGATATTGCACACGAGGGATGCCAAAAAAGCAATTACAACCTTGTACTGTTAATGTATGGCCAGAGAACTGGGAAAAGTTTTCCAATCAGGCACATTTAAAATATGCTCTAAGCATTACATTTCAGGAGAAGCCTTGGAGATTCCTATTTTGGAAGGTGCCCCCTCTTTTTCCTCATTAGTCAGCTTAAACAAATTTTGTTTGGGGACACTAGAATTCTATAATATAAGAGGCACTCTTGATTAAATATTTAATTTGAACTAGTTATAATCGTCAATGAAGCAGTTATAGCTCTTGAGGTGTTATATCTTTAGGACTAGTTGTCATAATACCCTTGGGTTATCGTTATGCTCATCTTTTAGGTAATCTAATAGCAATAAATTAAAAATGCTCACAACTCCTGGAAAAAAAAAAAAAAAAAAACTCTGCTGGGCCAATAACTCTTCACTAAAAAAAAAAAAAAAAAGATTTACCTAGAGCAGTCATTCAGCTTGAATTGCCCTTTAAATCCTGTGTGTTATGTCACTAAATTGACCTATACATTAAAATGAATATACAGTAAAGGACTTATGTAGTGCACATCAAACGCATGTCTGCAATTAGGTGTTGAGTTTTAAAGAACAGTACACATGACAGTTCAGAAGATGACCTTGACATGCTATGCACTGCATTCCTTCAAATGCATTATGATCTATTGAGGTACATCAAACTGCAGGCAAAACAGGTCAAATGAAGCCTTTTCCTGGCAAATTAAGCATGTTCAGCTTAAAAACATGAAGCTACATTACAATAAAAATGTCTGTGTTTAGTAACACCTGTTACCTTGAGCTCAAAATAACATAGAATTCACATGAAAGAACTGGATATTTTCAGAAGTCTTGGTGGCTTACTAGAGATGGGCAATAAGTAGATAACGTCTAATTATGAGTTAATATAATTTTGAAAGAAATTCAAAACCCTACCACTTGGAAACCTCAAGGTGACAAAGAAATAAATTACACAGAGTGAGTGGAAAAGTCTCTGGTATTGCAAGAATAGGCCAACAAAGGAAAGGTAATAATGGTTCAATCAACCACTCTACGATCACCCATGAACGCTATGCCAAAAATAAACCAACGAAAATATAAAAAAATACTTATCACATGGTAAAAGTTGTAACCCCCCAAAAATGTGTATCCAATGTAATGATCCAGTGTAAAGTGAGATCAGCATATATAATATTTCACACACACTGAGCGAGATATACTTGATTGCCTATACTTTATAACTTGTAAGACTTCACCATGGCAAAAGATGGTATATGCATAGGTGCATTGTACAAGGATTAATTCCAAAAGTCTCTTTAATCTTCCATAATGCCTCAATCAGGAAGGTGAAGCGTAATAGAAACATCAGCCATTGTGCCTTGTGCACTCAATGCTCCCCGAGAGATACAGCAGACATGCTGGACATAGCCCTAGTATAGGGCAAGATCTGCCAATTAGTGTCCCATTCATGTGCACCACAAAACTGGTTTAGTAACTAATCACCATTTTTTCATCAATGTCCAGTTCAGGGAACAAAAGGAGGAATGTAGGTGTCCAGATCATGAACATCCATACAGCACACACCAACATTACAAATTAAGTGAGATGGTCCCATCACATGTGGCCCACTACAGCCCAGTCCATAGAGAAAAACAATTCAAGTGTTTATGGATGCTTATCAAAGTCCAGAAAGGTCCAAAAAGGCCCAAAAATAGGCAGATGCACCTGACCGGTTCCGATGATATTCTGTCAACTGCATCAGAGGCATGATTAAAAAAAAAACAAGCTTTTAACATACAGTATCATATGTACGGGTAATAAATGGGGCAATAAGCAGTTAGCATTTTCTATAGGTTTTTTTTTATATAGTGATGATGGCTGATTGCAAAGTGGTTGATCAAGGTATAATCAGGTTTTTTACCTTTTTTTTTGTTGGTTTATTTTGAAATAAATACCATACAAAGATGTGATTCAGTATTTCAGCAGTAACAAAATGCTACAAAAGTGTTGGACTAGTAAATTCCACCATAGGTCCTCAAGAGAAATTATGCCACTAGAGGTTTGCCTTCTATAAACCCAGTTTACCGGGAATATTGTCTTTTAATCCCTAAAAACCATAAAAAAAAATATTAAAAAGATCAGTGTTTAAAAGCCTATGTTATTGTAAAAAACCAGTGCTAACAAAAGTTTGTGGACTGCCATTGGCTTCAATAATTTGTGTTAATGATCCTGAACAAGTATGCAGATATAGAGTTTCTGCATCACTCTGACTTTGCTGATTGCATACAGGTCAGTGATTCAAAGTACCAAAGCCAAACTAACCAAGGCACCTTGAAAAAAGGAAGGCTCGGTAATGGCAGCCTACATATTTCTCCCATGACCCTTTAACACATTTATTTTTGTTGGTGGGTTTAACCTACCTCAGTCAAAAACACACAATGCAAAGTACATCATATACAGTCAGCAAAATGCTGGTGATGAAGACGATCTTCTGAAGTGTCTGTAACTATAATTTTGCGTTATCAATGTAGGTAGTAGCAGACCAAGCTGACAACTTAACCTTTAATATGATCTATAAATAAAATCAAGGAATAGTCCTACTCAATGCAGGATGCCTGAAGCCAGAATCATTTGTCAATAGGTATCAATCACATGTCAATAAGTAAAGGCATGGCATGACATCTTACTGCAAAAATCAGTTCCTTGGGAACTGGATGGGGAGGACTGGGAGAACATATGGGAGTATCCTTTACTTCAGTTTCTGGCAGAGAATGACTGATATAATTCAAAATTCTGCATAGAATATATCTCTCTCCTCAGAGGTTACATATTATATATATCCTTCCGCCTCACATGGCTGTTGGAGATATGTGGCTGACTCGGCTGGCTATGTTTATATATTATGGAATTGCTCCCAGATACAAGTCATTTGGGCTGAGCTTTTAAGATTTGTCTTCAAATTGACCACTATCCCAATCCCTAGAAATAATATCTGTATACTAGGCATAGTTGACCCACTGGCTCCCACCACAGCGATTAGGACACCTCTGGATCTTCTTTTCTTTAGTGCTAGGAAAGCAATAATCTTGAAATGTAAATCATGGCACCCACCCTAGAGTTCTGGAAGTGCCTAGTTAACTTGGCCATTCCGCGCTAAAAATTCATGTACACTTCCAGGGGTTGTCAAAAAAAAAAAATTGTGAAGGTATAAGACATTTGGCTTAAATCAAATTAATGTCTCACCTGAGGTGCCCTCTCCAGATTAGTTGCTTACTACTATTAGAGTTTGATGTGGACTCTTGTAGGGGTGGTACTGCAAAAATAGATTGGGTAAATATATCTGTAGTGAAGAGGGTTCATATACTGAGGTGATAACTATAAGCTTTGTACAAGTGTTATATTTATTATTTCCTCTTCCTGAATTGAGCGGAGTGCATCAGGCTGTAAGGATGTTTTTCGTTCTGTGTACCTTACTTGAACCAGGGTATACCCAATTGGGTCCGTTTTGTATCACTATATGAGGACACTCAAAAAGAAGATTACAAATAATAAAATTTCCTTGGAGTTAATTGGAGGACATGGAGTCAGATGAAATTCTGAAATTTTACCCTGACATCCAGGGGCATTTGGGCGGCATTTTTCAGGTGGGGTAGCACCACCCCCCAGGCAGAAGAGAAACACGTGGTCATGGGAGTGAGGGGTCTTCAGAGCAGGGCAGCTCTGCAGTTCTCATTGGGTTTTTGCTGTAGCTCTACCACCTCCCCCAGACATCTGTCACAATCAAGCTCCATCTCCCCTGAGGAGGGCTGGCTTCACTGCGGTGTTATCATCTCCATCCGGCTGGCTGACTTTTCAGCGGTGTAAGCGAGGGGATGGTGGGATCTGCCGGTGCTAGTGTCCTGTGAGTGGGTCATGGTCGGCAGCTCTCAGTGGTTGAGCTGGCTGCAGCGTGGTTTCCTTTCAGCTGTGCACTTTCTAGCGGTCCCAACCCTACTCTTTCCTTCCCTCTCCCTGGCCAGGAGTAATGTTGGTCATATTGTTTTGTTAATTGTATACCACACAGTGAGTATGCGCTATTTAAATCTTTGTGCTCGTCTTTACACATACCAGGCTCCATCAGTGATTTTTCAGCTGCATCCCCTCTATTTATTGTACAATACATGGTGTAGTATGGGGGGATAGGGAAGATCCCCCTCTCCCCTTCTCACCCTCCCTTTCTCTCCCTCTCCCCCTCTCTCTCACTCCCCTCTTTTTCTCACTCCCCCCCCAGGTTAAGCTCTAACAGGAATGGGTGGAGTTTACAGATGAAGGGGTGGATCTTAAACAGGAAGGGGTGGGGAAAATTTAGATGGGTGGTGCCCGATTTTAGTCTTGCCTAGGGCAGTACAAAGAATTGGACACTGGCAACAAAGAAACTGTTAGCCTGTATAACCTTTCCTTCTCCCTTTTTGCTTCTTTTTCATGGAAAAGCAGTATGAGGAGCAATCATAAACTGGGAACCGGGTCTTCCCTAACCACTTTAGTATCAAGCTACAGCGCGGTACTATAGTTATATATAGGACCGCGCCCCCTCCTTCGGGCACAGCTGATCACAGATCGGGTAAATGGCCAATCACAAAGGCTCTTTACCAAGTGATCAGCTGTGTCCAATCACAGCTGATCACATGTAAAAAGATGTGCTGAATATAGGCAGTCCTTTTCTCATGCGCTGTGTCTATGTGAGGAAAGGTGTCACCTACCTGGTTGGAGGCCGAAGTACTGAGAGGGCTCCCCTTGCGGCTAAGTGCAGTACACCCAGGAAGATGGTACAGAAGGTGCAGTGCTCAAAGAAACACAGGTTGCCAGATGGGTACAGGAGAGTAGAGCCAGTGGTCACCTGAAGTATATTGGATGAGGCACGATACACAGCTGGGCCATAGGAAACCTCAGTAGTACTTGGCAACGGTGCATGCAGAAGACGGTAGTGAAAGCCAGGCCGGGGGTCAAACACCATTGATCCATCAGGAGGAAGAGGCAGGTAGCAGAAACAGGATCTAGCAAAGGTCAAATACAGGAGGGCAGGGGGGCATGGCCTGACGAGGCATGTGAGCAGACCTGCTGCACGGAGCTCCCGCTGATGATCCTGTCTAATATCCTCTCCTCACCATCGTTTTCGCCCGTTCTTGCCTCAGAGAGCCACCTGATACCTCCTGGAGACATCCGGTTCTGTTAGCTGACCGTCTGGAGCTGATGATGACCCGGGGGAACCGAATGGAGACCGAGGCCTGGGAGTCCCAGGCTGACCAAGATGGCGCCGGCCAGTCTCAGCCTCCTAAAGCACAGCGCGGCCTAGAGAAGAAATCTGAACGGGGGGGTAAGTCCAGCAAACTCCCTAAAAACAAGGAGCAATCCAGAGACATGCTTTATTATGCTCAAAAGCTGACTGGGCGGTCTGATTCCCCCCTGCATGGCTCACCCCAGCCCCTATATACCTCTGAGTTGGCTAGCAGGGAAGATGCAAGCATGCTAGATGACACAGTGCCATTAGACATGCAGCAGGATCTTATGTCTGATCCATCTGACTCCCCCCACAGAGGACAATGTACAGCCTTCTCTGAGTGAAATCCTGCATGCTGTGCACAAATGTACTGCCTCAGTTGATGATTTGAAGGAGAAATTTGGTGGGCTGAAAGAAATAGTGTCCCTTATGCGCCAAGATCTCCAAAAGATCACGGAAAGAACCACAGCAGTGGAGGGTCGGGTGAGCGACGTAGAGGACCAGTTGCCCCCCCCTTCACAGAGATGTCAGGATGGCCACTCAAAATGCCTTTCAAGCTCTTAGTAAAACTGCCGAAATTGAGAACTGTCTGCGATGCAATAATGTACGCATAGTGGGACTCCTTGAAAAAGTGGAATGACGTGACCCCACAACCTTTATTGAAGAATGGCTACAGGAAGTTTTTGGTAAAGAAGCTTTCTCTCCCATCTACACAGTGGAAAGGGCACACAGAGTACCCCCACGCCCCCTTCCACCTGGGAACCCCCCAAGATCAGTGTTGGCCAGGCTCCTGAATTACAAGGACCGGGAGGTGATACTGAGACTGGCCAGAGAAAAGGGCAACATTAAACAGAACGGCGCCAAAATCTCATTTTACCCAGATTTCTCAGCCGAAGTACAATGCAGGCGATCAAAATTTGCAGATGTTAAGAAGAGGCTACAAAGGCTGCAATTATCCTATGCAATGATGTTCCCAGCCAAGCTGAGAGTGACGGCCAATGGACAGAATCACTTTTTTGAAAATGCGCAGGATGCTGCGATATGGTTGGATCAAAACGAGCAAGCTCTGCGCCGCCAGGGCCGTGATGATGGAGCCGGATAAACCAGACATGGCTGAGGAGATGCAAGGGAACGCAGGGCGTCCATTTTCCCTTTATGTTTATTAGTCTGAAGAGGAACTATACTAGTTGCTTACACAGCGAGTGGATACCGCAGAAACACCATTATTTCTTTCACAACCAGTTATTTTCGCTAGAAGCACAGACCCACACGGGGGATGACACCGCGTCGGATGTTTAGAAGTTGCTTGAAGTCATGGGTTGCATGGCTACTGTTACAAAGCCCTGTTGGCGTCAATATTCAGAACAGTCCACATACCCTACAGCCTCTGGACAGTTCTAGATGTGTGCGCTATGGCATGGCTGGATCCAGAGCTCTCAACACAGTTTATTTCCACTTTTGTTTTGTTTTTCACTGTTTTGCCACGCAGTTGCGCGAGAATATCCACCTTTCACGAACACCAAGCTTCCATTGGGACAATCTTTTGCTGAAAAAGTGCTCTTCGAGACAACACAATCTAATGCTCTTGGGCAACCATGTAGCCAGAACTGCCCTGACCTCCAGTGGAGTCTTTTTTCAATGTATTTTTGAATATTTGCAATGGTATCCACACCCATAGTATCATGGAATGTGCGCGGAGTGAATGACCCTTTAAAAAGGACCATGATCTCCTCTGGTTTGCGCAAATTCCATCCGGCTATTATTGCCCTTCAGGAGACACATCTCCTGGGAGACAATGTGAGTTGCTTGCAGTATGCTTGGGTGGGCAAGTCCTATCATTCCACTCACACTACTTATTCTCGTGGGGTGAGTGTACTGATACACAAAGCTCTGACATACCAGGAACTGGACTCGCTAGTGGATAGTGCTGGTAGATTTGTATTCATTTACTGTAAATTGTATACCTTAACATTGCTGATAGCCTTTATATATATTCCACCCCCGTTCTCACGGGAAGTGTTGCAACTGTTGCTGACGTACCTGGCGGGCAAACCTGATGTCCGACTGCTGATCATGGGAGATTTTAACTGCTATCTCAATCCTAAATTGGATAGACATCCCCCAGTCCCTTCTCCTAGGGGTGGCAGGGGTACAGCGCTCAGTCGCCTAATCGTGGAATTGGGTTGAACCGACCTGTGGCGCATACGCAATCCTAACATAAAGCAGTTTTCATGCTTCTCTAAAACTCACGGATCTCTGTCCCGTATAGACCTTAGTATAGGCACCCCTAATTTACTAGAATGTGTTTCTAAGATAGAGTACTTCCCTCGTGGAATATCTGACCACTCGCCAGTGGTTGTGTGGCTGATTGCCCAACCCCCAACCTCATTACCTATGGCGCCATGGAAACTCAACGCCTTTTGGCTGAAACTATTTCATTCCCCAGAACGAATTTCCAACCAAATAGAACTATTCTTTAACTCTCATAAACATTTAACGGGTAAAATTCAAAACTGGGAAGCCTTTAAGGCCTACCTTAGGGGAGTGTTTATTGCTGAGATAGCCATGGTCAAAAGAAACTCCTCAGCACTATTGGAACAGGTTGGAGATCAGGTGCGTCAGCTGGAGCTTGCCTGTGTTATCGACCCTACAGAGTCTGCGAGGGAGGCGTGGATTTCAGCCCAGGATTCACTGGACCGCTTGAGAACCTCCGCCGCAAAACGCAAAAGGTTTTCTAGCAAGCAGGCATTCTATGAGGAAGGGGAAAAAATGGGGCGCCTGCTGGCAAAAATAGCCAGGTCGCAACAGCTGTCCCCGGCAGTTGGGGCGATCCGCACGGCTGGTGGAATGGTGGTCAATGGCCCAGATCAAGTTTTATCAGAGCTAGCATCCTTCTACAAGGATCTCTATGGAGCAAGGGACGACTACACAGATAACGAGCTAGAGGCATACCTTTCAGGGATTGATCTGCCTTCCCTGTCTGAGGGGGCTAGACAATCACTGGAAGCTCCCCTGACATTGGAGCTTCATGCTCCTTTCCTACATGCAAGGCTCCAGGAGAGGATGTTATCCCCATGGAAGTTTTTGCCCAGTATGGCAAGTGGATAATGCCACACCTGTTGGAGGTATTCAATGATTCTCTTGGGGAAGCAGTTTACCAACCTCCATGACTAGAGCTAATATAATTCTATTATTGAAACCTGGAAAGGATCTGGTTGACCCGGGCTCGTATAGGCCTATATCTCTACTTCAAAGTGATGTTAAAATCCTGGCTAAGGTCCTGGCGCTTAGGGTCAACCGGATCATTGATTCCATAATACATCCCGATCAGGCCGGGTTTATGCCACAAAAATCCACTGCCACCAACCTCAGACACCTATTTTTAAACATGCAGTTACAGTTGGATAATAAGGGGAGCAGGGCTCTGCTTTCCCTAGACGCTAACAAGGCGTTTGACAGTGTGGGCTGGAGATATCTCTGGGCGGTACTGTCAAAGTTTGGATTTGGAAGTCGCTTTATAGCTTGGGTTAAACTGCTGTATGCCTCCCCTAAGGCGACCATTAGGATGTCAGGTAGGATGTCTCATGCGTTTGCTTTGAACAGGGGCACAAGGCAGGGATGCCCCCTGTCTCCCCTGCTCTTTGCCATTGCCATTGAGCCATTGGCAGCTGTAATAAGGGCCAGTCAGGGGATTACGGGTTTTAAATATGGAAACCTCCACGAAAAGATTATGCTGTATGCTGACGACATGATGCTTTTCCTGGGGGACACCAAAATGTCTTTAGCGGAAGTGACAAAAATTATTACTGGATTCGGCCACTTTTCTGGTCTGACAATTAACTGGTCTAAGTCGGCTCTGATGTTGCTGGACGAGGGGGGAGAGGTGAATCTACCAGATTCCTGCTCGGTTCCGGTAATGTCATCATTTAAATATTTAGGCATACAAATTTCACCTAAACTAGCGGAATATTGTCCTTTAAATATACATCCCCTGCTATCCAGATTTAGGGATAAAATTAATATATGGAACAGGCTCAAACTTTCACTGGCGGGTAAGGCAAATTTAATAAAAATGATACTAATGCCACAGCTACTTTATTTCCT
Source organism: Aquarana catesbeiana (assembly GCF_042186555.1). Taxonomy (NCBI): domain Eukaryota; kingdom Metazoa; phylum Chordata; class Amphibia; order Anura; family Ranidae; genus Aquarana; species Aquarana catesbeiana. Next base: position 277,619,201 of record NC_133327.1, read on the forward strand.
ACACAACTCCCCAGTAGTGATACACCTAAAGATTTTTAGGGTGGTTAACACTCTTTTCCGAAGATTACTGTGGAGTACGGGCACACCTAGAATCAAGTTGGAACAGCTACAAAACCCTAAGGACAGCGGAGGGTTGGCAGTACCCAACCCTTGGCTGTACTATATAGCAGCTCAGCTGCAACATCTGGTTGGCTCCATGGCCCGGGACCCTACTGGCTCATCGGCGCAGTTAATGCTGATTGGGACAGGAGCGGAAACAATCCCGATAGGCCTTGAGGCCCACTTGTTTCACAAGTCCAATAAACTGACACCTACTTTTACTTTAATACAGAAAATTTGGAACAAGGGAAGGCAGCTGCAGGAAGTGACAGGTTTCACGGAATATAGTCCAATATGGGGGAATCTCTCGTACATCGAGTTAGCAAAACTACAACAGGGTCCCAAATGGCACTCCTTTGGTGTTATTCTTTTATCCCATATATTTAGAGATGGCAGGCTGCTGACGTTCTCAGAGCTACAAGCTAAATATAACTTGCCAAATACTATGTACTATTCCTATATTCAGCTCAAACATGCGGTGGACACACAGGGAAAAGCAGCTCCCTGGACTCTGTCAACCACCCCTATTTTTCATTTGATACAGTCCAGCACAGAAACTAAAGGATTCATCTCATATTGCTATCAAATGTTATTAATGCAACTTTTGAAAGCGCACCCGAGGGCACCATCCCTATGGGAGCAGGATATAGGTCCAATTATGGGAGATCAATGGGAAGAAGTTCTACAATCCATTAATGTATGCTCTCTCAATGTGGCCCAAAAGGTATCCCAACTATATATAATGCTTAGAGTGCACTACACCCCACTTAAACTTTATAATATGGGGAGAAGGCCTGATCCTTTATGTAGTAGATGTGAACGACATCAAGGTGATCTCATTCATCTACTTTGGAGATGTCCAAAACTCCATAGGTATTGGAGTGAGGTTATGGGAACACTTAATCAAGTGTTCCAGACTAACATTCCCCTAGACCCAATTCACTGTGTTTTAGGAGTCCTAGAAGATATTGTTCCGGAAGAGATGACCAGAATAACACTCACTAGGGCACTGTTCCAGGCACGCAAACTTATATTGCTTGGCTGGAAATCGACCTCGCCGCCATCAGCGAAATCTTGGATAACGCATATGGGTAACACCTTGATTATGGAAAAATGCATTTACCAACATAGAGGCAGCTCTAATAGATTTGAGAGGATCTGGGCACCATGGTTGGATACCCCTGGACTGAGTCCTAAGGAGTTGGTAATGTCCAGACTGCTACAATGTTCTGGGGGGGGGGGTTGTTTAAGGGATTATTGACCATAGAGTGGTAGAGCACTGGAATGTTATAGAGCTGTCGGTAATAAATGATGACTGAATGTACCATTTACAATTAATGTATATTGCTGCATGATGTCTGTACAATGGAAGCTATGTAAACTTGTTCAATAAACACCTTTTTGATTTAAAAAAAAAAAAAATACAGGAGGGCAAGCCAGGGATAGGTAACGATAGCAAAGTCCATGATACAAGCTGGGATCAAACACTAGAGAGAGCAGCGTAGTCGGTAAAGCAAGCCAGGGGGTCAAAACCAGGAGAACAGATCAGACGGGTCAGGAGCAAGCTGGGTCACAACAGGAAATCTTACAGAATATACACAGAGGCTCAGGAACACAGAAAGGCTGATGACAATCCAGGAATTTGTGAGAGGAGCTGCTGTCCTTATACAGTGGATACTGGCAATTGCCGTGCTTTGTGTATGCCAATGCGCTGTCACGTACACATATTCGCCATTGAGTAAATATATTGGATGTTAGCATATAACCTGTTTAGAGTGATAATCAGGGCATTGATCATCAATGCCATTTTAAAAAAAAGTTTTTACATTGGCAGTTTCCAGTTCTCTTGTAGGTGACAGTATAACCCATACATTTCAGAATTCCTTTTGACTCTGTGAAATTGTTTTTTAAAGCAGTTGTCTGAAGACTGTACTGTACTGTACTGTACTGACAGCCTCCAATAAACATCTGGGGATGAAAACAATAGTGCAAAATACTGCGCAAAAAATGGATGGAAATATACATGCTACAAATATCATCATCACATCCGAATTTAATAACTTTGAAATCCTTAGGGGTTAATGGCAAGTCTAATTTATCTTCAAGGAAATACAAAAAAACACATAGTTTTATAATACATCCCAGAAGTGTAACAAAAAAATAAACAAAAATGTGGCAGACCAAAACAAAACAGCATGTCTGAGAGCTTGGCTTGGGATCAGACAGATCGGCAGGCAACTTAATCAGAACAGCTTTAGTACATTTTGAAGAATTTGAACATATTTACATGCCAAATTATAAACAAGGTTACATTTTCCACTTCATGCAGCGCATACTGGGTTTTTTCTTTGCACTCTTCCTAGAAGCTGTTGTTGGGAAATGTAATGTATCCTGCTGCAGAATAGGTAAACACTGTAAATTTTATCACTGTAAAGTTATTTTCTGACACCGAAGTTTGTGTCAGCCAAACCTAATCTTCTAGACCTGCCTTTCTCAACCTTTCCAACTTAGATGAACCCTTGAAATAACTTTCCAGTCTCAGGGAACCCCTGCTAAAAATGACTATATCTACAACTCATGATACATTAGTGTGATGGTCATTAGGAAGAATGCTCCTCACACTTGTGGATATTGGAGAGAATTACCCCCTTACAGATAGCTAAAAAGATCAATGGCATCAGTGGGAACTTATCTTAAGGCAGAAATTACTCATTGCTCAAAGAACTCCTAGCAACCTCTGGAGGAACACTAGGGTTCCATGGAACCCTGGTTGAAGAACCTTGTTCTAGACATTAAAGAAAAAGTCTCACAAAAATTAGAAATAATTTATTCAATACCCCAGGGGACAAAATGCATGTAGCATTTGCTTCTGTTCAAATTCTCAGTGCTGTTGCTAATCATGTGGGTGAGTGCTGGCAGGGGCAATGGGCTGAGCAGGGGTTTCACAGAATGCAGTGTGAGGGGCCCCCAGATCCACCTTCTAAAAAAACCACAGGAGGCCAAGCAACCTGTACCTCCAACTGGATTCTATTGTAGTGTATGTATTTGGGGGATGATAACGGAGGAAACCAGGGATAGTAATAGTAAATGCTGGAGAAGGGCTGAGCAGATGTGGGGCTGCCATGGAGTACCAGGGGCTCTATGGCAGTGATGCCATAAAGAGAGGGACAGGAGTCTACTCTATGACAACCCGCAGGCTATATGATATTTTGTGATTGGCAACGTTGGTCTGCAGAGTGCTCCCTGCTACCAAAGACCTGCACTGTCACTTAGAAATTTGTCTCTTTTCTAGCAGCATTGTCAGACAATGGCAGGCCAACTGTCTGACCATACTGCTTAGGAATGGCAGCACAAAATTAAACAGGACCAAGTGCTACATGCAACTCTGTTCTCTGGTGGATTAAATACGTTTACAAAGTTTCATGAGAATTCGCCTTCAAGGGTTCATTAACACCTGTTCAATTGCTTTACGTTGGGCAGCATTGACCAACACAGTCCCAACACATAGCCAAGACAATCTGCCTTATGTCCACACTTTTACCTCCTCTCTGCCCAGGCCAATTCTCAGACTTCAGTGCTGTCACACTTTGAATGACTATTACTCAGCCATGCAAACATTGTATCCAAATGAAATTATCATTTTTTTTAGACTGATAGAACTTTCTTTTGGTGGTATTTGTAAACAACCAACAATTCTGAAGAAAACATTTTTCACAGCTTCCAATCTTTCTTCATAAATTTAGGCCAAAATGCATTCTGCTACATTTCTTTGGTAAAAAAGAATCCAAATGAGTGTATATTCTTTAGACTGTGTGAAATTTAGAGAGTCTACAAACAATTGTATATATATTTGAAAATTGATCAGTCCTGATGTATGGATTGCTTATCTTATTTCTTGAGGCCCTAAAATGCCAGGTAAGGATGAGTTCGGGCGTGTTCGCACAGCCCTCGTGCAGAGCCTGCCAGGAAGTCTCACTGCGCTGCACTAATCACAGGTAGTGAGACATTTCCCGATCTCTGCAGCCGCACATCAGGAAAATGTCTCACTGCCTGCGATTAGCGCAGCGCTGTGCCGACTTCCTGGCGGGCTCTGCATGTGTGCTGTGCAAACACACCTGAGCTCATCCTTAATGCCAGGACAGTGCAAATACTGCCCCTTGACCCTTTTTTGGAAAGCAGACAGTCCAAGGTATTACTTAAGAGTCATGGTGAGTATTTTGAAATTGTCATTTCTTGTCGTGATTAGAATTCCTTTTTTTTTTTTTTTTTACAAAGTTGACAAAAACTTGTTAAAAAACAGGTTATTTCTAAAACACAGCATAGACATATTTATTAGAATTACACCCCAAACCACATTCTGCTATGCCTCCCAAGTATGGGCATACCGTATGGGGATATCGTACCGTAATGGTCACCTCTGTATGAATGGTCAGGGAATGTATTTTAGCGTAGTTTCACCTTTACCAGTCCCAGTTCCTATAAGTCGAGCAATCCTAGCCTAATGGTTCATGGCTACCCCCAGGAATGCCATGCCCACTGGCCTGGTGTCTTGTGGGAATGTAGTCAGCAGAATGTGAAGATGGGTCAGCTTAGGCCGCAGGCACAGACATGGTCAGAAAACAGGCAAAGGAACGGTCCAGGCAACAAGCAGAAACCTGCTCAATAAACAGGCCAGGGTTGGGCAGGCAGAGGCAACATTACATTGGTATGGTGGTAATCAGGGACATTAACTGGTGTGGCAGTGATCAGGGACACCTCAACTGGTGTGGGGGGGACCAGGGACAATATGACTGGTGTGGCTGCGATCAGGGACACTGCGACTGTTGTGGCGGTGATCAGAGACACTACGACTGTTGTGGCGGTGGTCAGGGACACTACAAGTGTTGTGGCGGTGGTCAGGGACACTGCGACTGTTGTGGCGGTGATCAGAGACACTACGACTGTTGTGGCGGTGGTCAGGGACACTACGACTGTTGTGGCAGTGGTCAGGGACACTACGACTGTTGTGGCAGTGGTCAGGGACACTACGACTGTTGTGGCAGTGGTCAGGGACACTACGACTGTTGTGGCAGTGGTCAGGGACACTACGACTGTTGTGGCAGTGGTCAGGGACACTACGACTGTTGTGGCAGTGGTCAGGGACACTACGACTGTTGTGGCAGTGGTCAGGGACACTACGACTGTTGTGGCAGTGTGGTCAGGGACACTACAACTGTTGTGGCAGTGGTCAGGGATGCTGCGACTGGTATGGTGGTGATCAGGGACACTGCAACTGCTGTGGTGGTGATTATGGACAATATGACTGGTGTGGCGGTGATTAGGGACATGTGAGTGGGTGGCGGTGATTAGGGACACTGACTGGTGCAGCAGTGATTAGGGACAGTCACTGGTGCAGCGGTGATTAAAAATACTGACTGAAAGCACTGATCTGATGGCATTGTGATAATTGCTGGCAGCACGGACATACAGTGATATCAGAGCAGCCAGCTACTGTACATGATCATCCCCATTGAAGTAAAGTGCCACCATAGTGACACTACACTACACTCTGGACAGTAAAGCAAGGATTTATTTTCTTTTTTGTTCTGTTTGTTTTGTAAGCAACTTTTTTAATAAAACTGACTACAAGTCGGAATTTTAAGAAAATACCTTTTTCCCAGGGAAAGTGATCCCCACTAACTATATATAACAAGCAAACAAAGGGTTGGGGGGGGGCACACCCTAAACCTGAATATCTAAAGTTGGTGCTGCTATAGAGAGCTATATATAAATAGAACCACAGAGAATAGCGCACATATATAAAAAAATGCAAAAGGAGTAACTTTTAAATCTTACAAGGCTAATTAAAAGCACCTAATCTTAATGAGTAAATATGGGGATTTAGTCACATCATATGGCCCACCACTGCGTCAAAGTACCCGGTTTTCAGTGGGTCCTACACTATTCAAAAAAAGGATAAATCCCACTTCTCTTAACCATGGGAGATACTCACTGCTTACATAGGAGATGTTTGCTAGCTGCAGACTACACTGCTTAAAGCGGGGTTCCCATTAAAAAAAAAAAAAAAAAAAATTAAAAGTCAGCAGCTACAAATACTGCAGCTGCTGACTTTTAATCAGACACTTACCTGTCCCAGGGTCCAGTGAAGCTCCGCTTGTCCCCCCCTCTGCTCGCCGGCATCTTAACTGTGGGCGCCCGGCTGTGGCTTCACAGCAGGGCACCCACTGCGCATGCGCGAGCCGCGTGCCGTCACTGGCCCCGCAATCATCTGGGACCGGTCACGTGTCCCAGATGATTGACAAGAGGGAGGGTAGAGAGGCCATCTCCCTTGCTGCGCCAAGGGAAGTGACGTCAGGAGCCCAGGCACCGAAGGAGGTAGACTACGAGGGACCCCCTACCAACAGGCATTTAGAGGTGAGTAAAAAAAAATTTCTCCAAATTTAAAAAAAATTTTTTTTTAAACACATTACTAATTTTTTTTTTTGGGGTGGAACTCCACTTTAAACCACACTATAAATGGACTCCTCCTATAACAACTCACTAGTGGACACTGACAATGAAGTACTGGTGTGGGAGGTAGGGGTGCTCCATCCCAGAGAGTCTGGTCAGGACTCAATATGAATAACTAAAATATCTTCTCTATAGTTCTATTTATACAGTGCCTTAACCACTTAAGACCCGAGCCTCTTTTTGAGATGTGTTGTTTTTAAAAACCGTATTTTTTGCTAGAAAATTACTTAGAACCCCCAAACATTATACATTTATTTTCTAACACCCTAGAGAATAAAATGGCAGTCGTTGCAATACTTTTTGTCACACTGTATTTGCGCAGCGGTCTTACAAGCGCACTTTTTTTTGGAAAAAATACACTTTTTTTAATTAAAAAAAAAAAGACAGCAGTAAAGTTAGCCCAATTTTTTTTTTATATTGTGAAAAATAATGTTATGCTGAGTAAATGGATACCCAACATGTCACACTTCAAAATTGTGCCCGCTTGTGGAATGACGACAAACTTTTACCCTTAAAAATCTCCATAGAACAACATTAAAAAAATTCTACAGGTTGCATGTTTTGAGTTACAGAGGAGGTCTATTGCTAGAATTATTGCTCTCACTCTACCGATCACGGGGATACCTCACATGTGTGGTTTGAACACCATTTTCATATGCGGCACTACTCACGTATGCGTTCGCTTCTACACGCGAGCTTGGCGGGACAGGGCGCATTTAAATTTTTTTTTTTCTTATTTATTTTACCTTTTATTTTTTAGTTTTACACCATTTAAAAAAAAAAAAGTATCACTTTTATTCCTATTACAAGGAATGTAAACATCCCTTGTAATAGAAAAAAGCATGACAGGACCTCTTAAATATGAGATCTGGGGTCAAAAAGACCTCAGGTCTCATATTTACACTAAAATGCAATAAAAAAAAAAATTGTCATTTAAAAAAAAAAATGGCCCTTTAAGAGCTATGGGTGGAAGTCACTTTTGACATCGCTTCCACCCTGCAATGTTATGGAGAAGGCCATATTACCCTCACTCATCTCCATACCCAGCAAGGGGTAACATCTGATCGCCTCCGTCGCTGCTGATGGATCCAGTAAGCGGCGGAGGGCACCAGAGCGTGGCGGGAGGCCCTCTTCCGCCGCTGATAAAAGTGATCTTGCGGCGAATCCGCCACAGAGATCAATTTTATCTAAAAGTGGACCGCCGGCCGAAGAAGAGGATACCGGGGTTATGGCAACTAGCTGCTGCCATAACAACGATATTCCTCTTCAAACTTAGGACGTATATCGGCGTGCAGCAGTCTGTAAGTGGTTAAAAAAGTATTCACACCCCCCTGAAATTTTCCACATTTTGTCATGTTACAACCAAAAATGTAAATGTATTTTATGTGATAGACCAACACAAAGTGGCACATAATTGTAAAGTGGAAGGAAAATGATAAATGTTTTTTTATTTTTTTTTTACAAATAAATATGTGAAAAGTGTGGCGTGCATTTGTATTAAGCCCCCCGACTAAATACTTTGTAGAACCCCCTTTTGCTGCAATTACAGCTGCAAGTCTTTTTGGGTATATCTCTATCAGCTTTGCACAGAGTGACATTTTTGTCCATTCTTCTTTGCAAAACAGCTCAAGCTCTGTCAGATTGGATGGAGAGCGTCTAAACAGCAATTTTCAGGTCCTGCCACAGATTCTCAATTGGAGTTAGGTCTGGACTTTGACTGGGCCATTCTAACACATGAATATGCTTTGATCTAAACCTTTCCCTGTAGCTCTGGCTGTATGTTTAGGGTTAATGTCCTGCTGGAAGGTGAACCTCTGCCCCATGCTCAAGTCTTTTGCGGACTCTAATGCCCCGTACACACGGTCGGACTTTGTTCGGACATTCCGACAACAAAATCCTAGGATTTTTTCCGACGGATGTTGGCTCAAACTTGTCTTGCATACACACGGTCACACAAAGTTGTCGGAAAATCCGATCATTCTGAACGCGGTGACGTAAAACACGTACGTCGGGACTATGAACGGGGCAGTAGCCAATAGCTTTCATCTATTTATTTATTCTGAGCATGCATGGCACTTTGTCCGTCGGATTTGTGTACACACGATCAGAATTTCCGACAACGGATTTTGTTGTCGGAAAATTTTATATTCTGCTCTCAAACTTTGTATGTCGGAAAATCCGATGGAAAATGTGTGATGGAGCCCACACATGGTCGGAATTTCCGACAACAAGGTCCTATCACACATTTTCCGTCGGAAAATCCGACCGTGTGTACGGGGCATAACAGGTTTTCTTCTAAGATTGCCCCATATTTGGCTCCTTCTATCTTCCCATCAACTCTGACCAGCTTCCCTGTGGGAAAAGCATTCCCACAACATGATGCTGCCACCACCATGTTTTACGGTGGGGATGGTGTGTTCAGAGTGATGTGCAACGTTAGTGCCACTCTGCCACACACAGTGGTTTGCTTTTAGGCCAAAATGTTAAAATTGGATCTCATCTGACCAGAGCACCTTCTTTGACATGTTTGCTGTATCCCCACATGGCTTCTCCCAAAGTGCAAATGGGACTTATTGCTTTCTTTCAACAATGGCTTTCTTTGTACCACGCTTCCATAATGGCCAGATTTGTGGAGTGCACAACTAATAGTCGTCCTGTGGACAGATTCTCCCACCTGAGCTGTGGATCTCTGCAGCTCCTCCAGTGTTACCATGGGCCTCTTGGCCGCTTCTCTGACTAATGCTCTCCTTGCCCGGCCTGTCAGTTTAGGTGGAAGGCCATGTCTTAGTAGGTTTGCAGTTGTGCCATACTCTTTCCATTTTCGGAAATTGGATTGAACAGTGCTCCGTGAGATGTTCAAAGCTTGGGATATTTTTTTTTATAACCTAACCCTGCTTTAAACTTCTCCACAACTTTATCCCTGACCTGTCTGGTGTGTTCCTTGGCCTTAATGATGCTGTTTGTTCACTAAGGTTCTCTAACAAACCTCTGAGGGCTTCACAGAGCAGGTGTATTTATACTGAAATTACATAACACATAGATGGACTCTATTTACTATTTAGGTGACTTTTGAAGGCAATTGGTTCCACTAAATTTTAGTTAGGGGTATCAGAGTAAAAGGGGGCTGAATACAAATGCACGCCACACTTTTCAGATATTTGTAAAAAAATTTGAAAACCAATGATCATTTTTATCATTTTCCTTCCACTTCACAATTATGTGCCACTTTGTATTGGTCTATCACATAAAATCCCAATAAAATACAATTACGTGTGTGTATGTGTGCACTATTCTCTGTGGTTCTAATATATATCTCACACACACAGTATCTCACAAAAGTGAGTACACCCCTCACATTTTTGTAAATATTTTATTATATCTTTTCATGTGACAACACTGAAGAAATTAGTTTGCTACAATGTAAAGTAGTGAGTGTACAGCTTGTATAACAGCGTAAATTTGCTGTCCCCTCAAAATAACTCAACACACAGCCATTAACCACTTGCTGTCCACGCTATAGCCAAATGACCTGAATTTCTGGGAGGCCGTCATAGGACGTCATAGGCGCGCGCTGTGATCACCGAGACTCGGGTGATCACCGATCCGAGTAAGGGGCCGATCCCGGCCCCTTACCACGTGATCAGCTGTCAGCCAATGACAGCTGATCACGTGTGTAAACAAAAGCTTAGTGATCTATTAAAGCCGATCACTGGCTTATGTTCAAGGGACATCGGTCCTGAAGAGGAAGGAGGCACATCTGCCTCCTCCTCTGTGCAATCAGTACCCCCTGCCAGTGCCACCTGCCATTGTCACCTGCCAGTGCCCACAGTGCCCACCAATACCACCTATCAATGCCCACAAGTACCACATATCAATGCCCACCAGTGGTGCCAATCAGTGCCTCATCAGTGCCACCTATCAGTGCTGCCTATCAGTGTAACCTACTAGTGCCGATCAGTGCCCATCACTGCTACCCATCAGTGCCCATCACTGCCACCTATCAGTGCCACCTATCAGTGCCCACCAATGCCACCTATCAATGCCCTTCAGTGCCACCCATCAGTGCCACCTCTCAGTGTCACCTCTCAGTGCACACCAGTGCCACCCTATCGGTGCCCATCAGTGCAGCCTCATCAGCATACATCAATGAAGCAGAAAAATTACCCGTTTGCAAAATTTTATAACAAAATAAAAAAAAATATATATTTTTTTTTAAAAATTCAGTCTTTTTAAATTTTAACAAAAAATATAAACCCACAGAGGTGATCAAATACCACCAAAAGAAAGCTCTATTTTTGGAAAAAAAATGATAAAAATGTAATTTGGGTACAGTGTTGTATGACCGCGCAATTGTCATTCAAAGTGCGACAGCGCTGAAAGCTGAAAATTGGTCTGGACAGGAGAGGGGTTTAAGTGCCCAGTAAGCAAGTGGTTAATGTCCAAACCGCAGGTAACAAATGTGAGTACACCCCTAAGTGAAAATGTCCAAATTTGGCACAAAGTGTCAATATTTTGTGTGGCCACCATTATTTTCCAGCACTGCCTTAACCCTCTTGGGCATGGAGTTCACCAGAGTTTCACAGGTTGCCACTGGAGTTCTCTTCCACTCCTCTATAATGACATCACAGAGCTGGTGGGTGTTAGAGACCTTGCGCTCCTCCACCTTTCATTTGAGGATACCCCACAGATGCTCAATAGGGTTTAGCTCTGGAGACATGCTTGGCCAGTCCATCATCTTTACCCTCAGCTTCTTTAGCAAGGCAGTGGTCGTCTTGGAGGTGTGTTTGGGGTCGTTATCAAGTTGGAATGCGGCCCAGTCTCCAAAGGGAGGGGATCATGCTCTACTTCAGTATGTCACAGTACATGTTGGCATTCATGGTTCCCTCAATGAACTGTAGCTCCCCAGTGCCGGCAGCACTCATACAACCCCACACCATGACACTCCCACCACCATGCTTGGACTGTAGGCAAGACACACTTGCCTTTTTACTTCTTACCTGGTTGCCGCCACACACGCTTGACACCATCTGAACCAAATAAGTTTATCTTGGTCTCATCACACCACAGGACATGGTTCCAGTAATCCATGTCCTTAATCTGCTTGTCTTCAGCAAACTTTGCGTGCTTTCTTGTGCATCATCTTTAGAAGAGGATTCCTCTGGGACGACAGCCATGCAGACCAATTTGATGCAGTGTGAGCACTGACAGACTGATCCCTACCCCTTCAACCTCTGCAGCAATGCTGGCAGTACTTATACGTCTATTTCCCAAAGACAACCTCTGGATATGACGCTGAGCACGTGCACTCAACTTCTTTGGTCGACCATGCAGTGGCCTGTTCTGAGTGGAACCTGTCCTGTTAAACCGCTGTATGGTCTTGGCCATGTGCTGCAGCTCAGTTTCTGGGTCTTGGCAATCTTCTTATAGCCTAGGCCATCTTTATGTAGAGCAACAATTCTTGTTTTCAGATCCTCAGAGAGTTCTTTGCCATGAGATGCCATGCTGAACTTCCAGTGACCAGTATGAGAGATTCACCAAATTTAACACATCTGCTCCCCATTCACACCTGAGACCTTGTAAAACGAGTGAGTCACATGACACTGGGGAGGAAAAATGGGTAATTGGGCCCAATTTGGACATTTTCACTTAGGGGTGAACTCACTTTTGTTGCCAGCATTTTAGACATTAATACCTGGGTGTTGAGTTATTTTGAGGGGACAGCAAATTTACACTGTTATACAAGCTGTACACTCACTACTTTACATTGTAATTTCTTCAGCGTTGTCACATGAAAAGGTATAAAATATTTACAAAAATGTAAGGGGTGTATTCACTTTTGTGAGATACTGTATATGTGTGTGTATATATATGATTTTTACATACTGTCACCAAAGCAGTGCAGTGTTGTCATAGTAACTGTAATAGGCAATCACCAACACTGTGCAAAGGTTTCATTCATGAAACCTTGCTTACTACTGTGATTGATCACAACAATCACGTGGTACAGGGCCTGTGATTGGCCCTGGCACCATGTGATCACTGTGACCAATCACAAAGAACAACACAATAGTAAGCAAGGCATCATCAATATTATCCTTGCTTGCTATTGTAACTCTGATCGCTGTGATAGGTCAGAGCAATCACATGGTATCAGGGCTGCTCCGAGCAGCCAGGTACCATGATTGGCAATTGATTGTGTCTGATGAACATAGTGGCACAAGGCGCAGTTCCAGGAGGATGTATGGGTACATCCTCCCGAAACAATAGAACGTCCTCCCATCCCATTATCTACATTGGCCAGGTGGGAACCAGTTAAAGTAGGACATTTTTGATTAACATGTTGTAATGCACTATAATGCATTACTACAGGCTACCGCATTTAGAATTAAATGAACTGTCATGTTTATTAAAGTTAAAATAATCCAAGCACTTCAATATGATGTACATTGGATCTCAGCACACTAGCATTTCAGCAGGCATGCATTGTGTACCTTAACATGCGACCAGAGGTGTGAATGGGCCATAAAATTCATAGTATGGAGGTTTTGTTAATAGGGGCAAAGCTATTATGTATATTTACCCAAACGGTCATTTAATTCCACTAGTTTATTTTGCATGCTGGTATTTACATTCTTTGTTTTTACTTTATAGTATGCAGTATCAGCATTTTACTGAAGGCTGCAGCTTAATCATTTGTCTGCAGTGCCATCTGCAAATGGTGGCTCATCCATTCAGTTATGATAGGATCAGAGGCACCAGAGAAATTGTATATAGAAGCTGGAGAACTCCTGACACTGCTTTGTAAGGTATGATTTCATTCTAATGCAGAAGACATCACTAAGCATTAGCTCAGCTTGACAAACTGTAACAGCTAAGGGCACCAGAAGGAAAATCATTTTGACAGACTTCATAGTAGTTAACATGTTTCATTGTGCAGGGACATTGGTGAAATATTACATTCACATAAATTCATCTAAAAAAATGGTAAGAAAGAATATTCAAACCAACAATTTAGCATGCACTGGCAATATTATGTAGCAAATTTAGTAGAGATAACGTGACTAGGTATAAGATCTGCAGACAATAACATATCAGATATTGCTTGTCCAATGGAAAGCAGGCTGTAAAACCTTGTTCACACAGGCTTCCACTTGTACAAGAGCAGTGTATGAGCAGACTTTCAACAAGTACTGCTAAAGCTTACTGAAGCCAGTTAAAGTGGTTGTATACCCTTTTTTTTATATTTTTACCTACAGGTAAGCCTATGATAAACCTGTATGGTTTAGGAGATATTCACTTTGCATGCAACCGCTGATGTCAGCGGCGCATGCACTGTGAAGATCCGGCTTGCTGGAAAGGAGATCCGACATTGCGGCTCCGGCCACTCGCAGCACCGGAGCCTCGTACTCCCGGAAAACACGCTGAGGGGAAATGTCAGCTCCCTCGGCGGTGACCGGGATCAGCTGCCGACGCCTCATTCAAAGGTAAGTATTTCATAATGAGCTAGTATGCGGTGCATATTAGCTCATTATGCCTTTTGCCTCACAGGTTTTTAACAGGGTATACAACTGCTTTAATAGCTTTCTTAAAGTAACAACTCCGCATTGAGATGTGTACTTACTTGTAAAAGGTTTCAATAGAGCTTTTAAAAACGTTTGCTGTACCCACTGGTGTCCATAGGAACAAGGCCTAAAACCTGCAGAAACCTGCTATCAGCTTGATAAAAGTGACACCCAGCACCCCTGTTTGATCCCTAAACTGGACCTCAAAGTTGCTTTAAAAGCTTTAACAAAACTGCCCAAAACTTGTTGAATGCTTTGTAAAACCACGCTGTAAACATTGCGCTTATACAAGCTAAAGCCAGTGTGGGTGGTGCATTTTTTCTTTCATTACACCAGAGCAGCAGCCTCTTGTAATGCTTTGCACAGCAGTACTCAGACAGTAGCAGCTGATCAAATCGGGAGAATTTTATATTCCGGATGTTGATCATCAACCATTTGCCTTCCAGACACCAACTAGTAGTGACTGCAGATATGGCAGTCAAAAAAGACTGCAAATGAAGACTTCATAAACATGAAAAGTGACAGAAAAAAAAATACAGAGTTGTCCATTGAGTCTGCCCATTTTTTTTTGTCTGAGTATAGATCTAGCATAGTTGGCAACATTGAAAAAAAATTTTTAGGGACACTTTTTTGGTTGTAGGAGGAGTCTTATTATAATTAGGGGGCGTTTGTAGGCGTGGCACAGAGGAAAGTAAAAATGCGGCAAAGTGCGCCGCAGTGAAAGGTGGGCGTGCCTCAAAGGGGGTGTGGTTAGAGTCTGAGATGAATGAGGGATGGAGAGGGAAAGGGGGGGAGAGGGATGGAGGGACAACAGGCCCAGATCCTACACAACAGCGGAAATATGTGTATTCTAGAAAGTTTAACAACCAGCAGATAAAGATACTCCAAACACCTGGTGTTAGCACTTCAATCATCCCAGCACCATGGTTGTTATGGTGTCAGGATGATTGAAGTGCATTATTTCTACTATTACATTGTAATATAAAATGAAATCATTCAACTCACCATAATGCCGAATCAGTGGGATCCCTGAGCGTGTCGCCTGCCACCAGCCGTCCGTCCTTGCATCAGGTGCCCCCAGCAGAGTCCGTCCTTGCATCAAATGTAAAAAGCGGAGCCCCCCCTTACATCAGATGTCCCCAGCGGAGCCCCCTTACATCAGATGTCCCCAGCGGAGCCCCCCCTTACATCAGGTGTCCCCAGCGGAGCCCCCCTTACATCAGATGTCCCCAGCGGAGCCCCCTCTTACATCAGGTGTCCCCAGCGGAGCCCCCTTACATCAGGTGTCCAAAGCGGAGCCCCCCTTACATCAGGTGTCCCCAGCGGAGCCCCCCTTACATCAGGTATCACCAGCGGAGCTCCCCTTACATCAGGTGTCCCCAGCGAAGCCCCCCCTTACATCAGGTGTCCCCAGCGGAGCCCCCCTTACATCAGATGTCCCCAGTAGAGGCCCCCCTTACATCAGGTGTCACCAGCGGAGCCCCCCTTACATCAGGTATCCCCAGCGGAGCCCCCCTTACATCAGGTGTCCCCAGCGGAGCCCCCCCAGATCAGGTGTCCCCAGAGGAGCTCCCCTTACATCAGGTGTCCCAGCAAAGCCCCCCTTACATCAGGTGTCCCCAGCGGTGCCCCCCCTTACATCAGGTGTCCCCAGTGGTGCCACCCCCTTACCTCAGGTGTCCTAGTAGGAAGGGGTATACAAAACAATGTCTCCCTCCGCTGGCCGCGTGGTTACAATATAACCCCCGCCCCTTTCCATAACAGACTGGCAGCGGGGCGGGGGGTAGGCGGGGCGAGGCGCAGGGTGGGCGGCAACACAGGAGCTTCGTCTAGCCACCCAGCCGTTCCTGGTCTTCTTAAAAATGGCGGAGACAATGTCTAGCGGCGGCAAGCGGCGGCGGCGAAAATTCGTACAAAAACGGATTTCTTGGGACATTTCCCGGGAAACAATAAACTCGGGAAAAGAGTCCAAATCCCGGGAATGTCTGGGGAAATCCGGGACAGTTGGTAAGTATGATCTAGGTTTGTCCCAAGCATGCTTGAGGCCATTTACTGTTGACTGGCTCACTACCTCTGCTGGAAGCTTATTTCAAGCATCAACTACCCTTTCAGTAAAATAATACTTTCTAAGATCAGTTTGAACTTTCCTTCAGTTAGTTTGAGGTCATGTCCCTGTGTTCTTGATTTTTTCTTCACATTGAAAATACTGCCCTCCTGAACCTTATTCACCCTCTTGATGTATTTAAAAGTTTCAATCATGTCTCCCCTTACCCTTCTTTCCTCCAGACTGTACATACACTAGATTACCAAAAGTATTGGGTCGCCTGCCTTTGCACGCACATGAACTTTATTGGTATCCTAGTCTAAAGGGATTTTCGGATCGCTAGTACGGTGCTTTCGACAGCCGATTCCGATTTTCTGGACGACAAAAGCTGGATGTGCAGACTATGACATTTTTGTCATACATGAACTCAACATCCGATTTTTCTATAATTAGTACGGTTTTCGTCTAAAAAAAAAAATTGTAAGCGCAAAACTACACATGCTCAGAAACGAAAGAATACGCATAAAAGAGAATTTTTCATATAGTGAGTAACCTCTTCACTTTGACATGAGACCAGCATGCAACAAAAAATGGACAGATGGTCGTCCGAAAATATGATCGTGTGTACAACGCTTTAGTTTGTAGGATTCAATATTGAGTTGGCCCACCCTTTGCAGCTATAACAGCTTCAACTCTTCTAGGAAGGCTGTCCATAAGGTTTAGGAGTGTGTCTATGGGAATGTTTGACCATTCTTCCAGAAGCGCATTTGTGAGGCGCACTTGTGGACGAGAAGGCCTGGCTCGCAGTCTCTGCTCTACTTCGTTCCAAAGGTTTTCTATCATTTTGAGGTCTGGACTCTGTGCAGGTCAGTCAAGTTCCTCCACCCCAAACTTGCTCATCCATGTCTTTACGGACCTTGCTTCGTGCACGGTTCCAAATCATTTGTTGGTGGGGGTTTATTGTGTGGGGTTGTTTTTCATGGGTTGGGCATGGACCTTAGTTCCAGTGAAGGGAACTCTTAAGGCGTCAACATACCAAGACATTTTGGACAAGTTCATGTTCCCAACTTTGTGGGAACAATTTGGGGATGGCCCCTTTCTGTTCCAACATGACTGTGCACCAGTGCACAAACAAGGTCCATTAAGACATGGATGAGTGAGTTTGGAGTGGAGGAACTTAACTGGCCTGACTTCAACCCGATAGAACACCTTTGGGATGAATTAGAGCGGAGACTGCGAGCCGGGCCTTCTCATCCAACATCAGCACCTGACCTCACAAATGCGCTTCTGGAAGAATGGTCAAACATTCCCATAGACACACTCCTAAACCTTGTGGATAGCTTTCCTAGAAGAGTTGAAGCTGTTATAGTTGCAAATGGTGGGCCAACTCAATATTGAATCCTACATGTAAAGGCAGCTGTCCCAGTACTTTTGGTAATATAGTGTATTACATTGCTGACATTGCTCTTGATAGGTAAAAAAAATGGTGAAAGGTCTGGGGGATAAAATCTGTCTCTGAAATCTTACTTATGGTACGTATCTTATCAATATCTTTTTGTAGGTGAGGTCTCCAGAATAGGGATGAGCTTCGTGTTCGAGTCGAACCCATGTTCGACTCGAACATCGGCTGTTCGATCGTTCGCCGAATTGCGAACGTTATGGGCCGTTCGCGCTAAATTCGTGTGGCGCGTCACGGCCCATAATTCACTGCGGCATCGCAGTGCATTGCTGGCTGATGATTGGCCAAGCATGCACTATGACCCGCATGCTTGGCCAATCACAGCGCTGTCAGTAGAGAGAGCTGTAATTGGCCAAAGCCAGGGTGGCTTTGGCCAATTATGGCTCAGGGGATTTAGTACACACCCCACACTATATAAGGCCGCCTGCACGGCGGCCCTGTGTAGTGTGTGTTCCGGTGTGCTGAGAGATAGAGAGAGAGAGAGACAGTGTCATTTGATTTGAGTTAGATAGATTAGGCAGAACAGTCAGTCAGTTAGCTGCACTTACAGTGTATTGTGTATATATATGCATCCCAGGTGTTGCATATATATATATACACTGTATTCAGTTTAGCTAGATCCGTTCCTGTTATCTTCTATCTAGACTATTTACATTTAATGCAGTGCGTCCTGCTCACAGTGTTCAGCTAGATCCGTTCCTGCTATTTACATTTAGTGCAGTGCGTCCTGCTCACAGTGTTCAGCTAGATCCGTTCCTGTTATCTTCTAGACTATTTACATTTAGTGCAGTGCGTCCTGCTCACAGTGTTCAGCTAGATCCGTTCCTGCAATTTACATTTAGTGCAGTGCGTCCTGCTCACAGTGTTCAGCTAGATCCGTTCCTGCTATTTACATTTAGTGCAGTGCGTCCTGCTCACAGTGTTCAGCTAGATCCGTTCCTGCTATTTACATTTAGTGCAGTGCGTCCTGCTCACAGTGTTCAGCTAGATCCGTTCCTGCTATTTACATTTAGTGCAGTGCGTCCTGCTCACAGTGTTCAGCTAGATCCGTTCCTGTTATCTTCTAGACTATTTACATTTAGTGCAGTGCGTCCTGCTCACAGTGTTCAGCTAGATCCGTTCCTGCAATTTACATTTAGTGCAGTGCGTCCTGCTCACAGTGTTCAGCTAGATCCGTTCCTGCTATTTACATTTAGTGCAGTGCGTCCTGCTCACAGTGTTCAGCTAGATCCGTTCCTGCTATTTACATTTAGTGCAGTGCGTCCTGCTCACAGTGTTCAGCTAGATCCGTTCCTGCTATTTACATTTAGTGCAGTGCGTCCTGCTCACAGTGTTCAGCTAGATCCGTTCCTGCTATTTACATTTAGTGCAGTGCGTCCTGCGCACAGTGTTCAGCTAGAGCCGTTCCTGCTATTTACATTTAGTGCAGTGCATCCTGCTCACAGTGTTCAGCTAGATCCGTTCCTGTTATCTTCTAGACTATTTACATTTAGTGCAGTGCGTCCTGCTCACAGTGTTCAGCTAGATCCGTTCCTGTTATCTTCTAGACTATTTACATTTAGTGCAGTGCGTCCTGCTCACAGTGTTCAGCTAGATCCGTTCCTGCTATTTACATTTAGTGCAGTGCGTCCTGCTCACAGTGTTCAGCTAGATCCGTTCCTGTTAAATTCCTACTGACCGGCAGGCTTGTCTGGTTACAGTATATAAAGCTACCTGAAGAAAATTACAGGTGTTCTATTTGATCCTATTAGTACCACGGTCAGGCAGCTAGACTATTTACATTTAGTACAGTGCGTCCTGCTCACAGTGTTCAGCTAGATCCGTTCCTGTTATCTTCCTACTGACAGGCAGGCTTGTCTGGTTACAGTATATAAAACTACCTGAAGAAAATTACAGGTGTTCTATTTGATCCTATTAGTACCACGGTCAGGCAGCTAGACTATTTACATTTAGTACAGTGCGTCCTGCTCACAGTGTACAGCTAGATCCGTTCCTGTTATCTTCCTACTGACAGGCAGGCTTGTCTGGTTACAGTATATAAAGCTACCTGAAGAAAATTACAGGTGTTCTATTTGATCCTATTAGTACCACGGTCAGGCAGCTAGACTATTTACATTTAGTACAGTGCGTCCTGCTCACAGTGTACAGCTAGATCCGTTCCTGTTATCTTCCTACTGACAGGCAGGCTTGTCTGGTTACAGTATATAAAGCTACCTGAAGAAAATTACAGGTGTTCTATTTGATCCTATTAGTACCACGGTCAGGCAGCTAGACTATTTACATTTAGTACAGTGCGTCCTGCTCACAGTGTTCAGCTAGATCCGTTCCTGTTATCTTCCTACTGACAGGCAGGCTTGTCTGGTTACAGTATATAAAGCTACTTGAAGAAAATTACAGGTGTTCTATCCCAGCTTAGTGCAGCTACAGGCCATTAGTATGTCTGGAAGGCCAAGAAGGAGAGGCAGACAGTCACAAGCCAATAAGAGAGGGCAAGCAGGCTCTGTGTCTAGTGCTGGTCGTGGAGACGGTGCATCCTCATCAGCACGTGGCCATGGGACACGCTTGGCCTTTTTTTTGGCAGCTGGCCATGTTGAGCCGCAACATGCGGAAGACTTGGTCGAGTGGATGACCAAGCCGTCCTCATCCTCCTCATCCTCTCTCACCCATGCCCAGGGTGCTTTGTCTGGCAAAGCAGCGGCCTCTTCCCTCAGCTCAATGTCATCAGTGACTCCTTCCCTAGCTCCACCATGTCCTCATGAGGATTCCCTCGAACTGTTTGACCACAGTGTTGGGTACATGCTCCAGGAGGATGCCCAGCGTTTGGAAGGCTCTGATGACGATACTGAGCTCGATGAAGGCAGTAACATGAGCGCGGACAGAGGGGGTGCCCAAGAAGGACAGCAATCTGGCAGTCATGCTCCCCCTGCTGCAGCATACTGCCAGGTTTGCTCCAGTGATGAGGAGGGAGGGGATGATGAGGTCACTGACTCAACGTGGGTGCCTGATAGGAGAGAGGAGGAGGAGGAGGAGGAGGCGGCAGCACATCACCAACGAGGCAGGATGCCCTCCAGGGGCCAGCCTAAGGGCAGCACATTGACTGCATCACACCCCAAAGCTCCACATGTGCAGGGCGCTGCAGTCTCTGCGCGTTATTCAAAAAGTTCTTTGGTGTGGGCCTTTTTTGAGACGAGTGCATCAGATCGCACCGCTGCTATTTGCAACATATGTCTCAAGCGTATCTCGCGTGGCCAAAATATCTCCCGCTTGGGTACCACATGCTTGACCAGACATATGTTGACCTGCCATGCAGTTCGTTGGCAAGCGTATCTAAAAGACCCACACCAAAGAACAAAGAGGATCTCTCCTTGCTCCTCATCAGCTGAGATTTCCAACCCCACTAGACCTTCAGTCCTCTCTGAGACCTGCAGTGAGAGGAATGAAGGTGTAGAATTAGGTGTGTCACAGCCAAGTACTTGTGGGCAATCTGCTTTTGGTACACCGACGTCAGATTGTACCAGGCAAATTTCCCTGCCCCAGCTGCTGCACCGCCGAAAGAAGTTTGCTCCCAGCCATCCACATGCCCAGCGGTTGAATGCTAGCTTGGCAAAATTGCTAGCACTTCAACTGCTGCCTTTTCAGTTGGTAGACTCTGCCCCCTTCCGTGAGTTTGTGGAATGTGCGGTTCCTCAGTGGCAGGTACCCAAACGCCACTTTTTCTCACGGAAGGCGATTCCGGCTCTCTACCGGCATGTGGAAGGCAATGTCCATGCCTCGCTGGACAGGGCGGTCAGCGGTAAGGTGCATATTACCGCTGACTCATGGTCCAGCAGGCATGGACAGGGACGTTACCTAAGTTTCACGGCGCATTGGGTGACTCTGCTGGCAGCTGGGAAGGATGCAGGACAAGGTGCAGTAGTGTTGGAGGTTGTTCCGCCACCACGCCTCCAAAATGCTGATTGTGACACACCTCTCTCCTCCACCCCCTCCTCTTCTTCTTCCTCCATGGCCTCTTCCTCGGAACCAGCGGTGCTCCGTAGGCGTTCAAGGGGCTACGCAAGTACGCAGGCCAAAAGATGCCATGCGGTGCTTGAGCTGGTGTGCTTGGGGGACAGGAGCCACACTGGGGCAGAGGTTCTGTCAGCTCTGCAGGGGCAGGTTCAGAGGTGGTTGACGCCACGCCAACTTAAGGCAGGAATGGTGGTTTGCGACAATGGCACCAACCTCCTCTCTGCCCTCCGACAGGGACAAATGACCCATGTGCCCTGTTTGGCTCACGTCCTTAACTTGGTGGTGCAGCGGTTCTTGGGCAGGTACCCGGGCTTACAGGATGTCCTGAGGCAGGCCAGGAAAGTCTGTGTGCATTTCCGCCGGTCATATAATGCCAGTGCTCGGCTGACGGACCTCCAAAAGGAGTTTAACCTGCCCAAGAACCGCCTAATCTGTGACATGCCCACCAGGTGGAACTCAACGTTGGCCATGCTGCAGCGGCTGCACACGCAGCAGAGGGCCATCAATGAGTACCTGTGCGACTATGGCACCAGGACAGGGTCAGGGGAGCTTGGTTTTTTTTCCCCACGCCAGTGGGCCATGATCAGGGATGCATGCACTGTCCTGTCACCATTCGAGGAGGCCACGAGGATGGTGAGCAGTGAGAGTGCATGCATCAGTGACACTGTCCCCCTTGTCCACCTGTTGGAGCACACGCTGCGTGGAATAATGGACAGGGCACTTGAGGCAGAACAGAGGCAGGAAGAGGAGGACTTCCTTAGCTCTCAAGGCCCCCTTTATCCAGACAGTGTTCCTGCGTGCCCGCCGATCACACAGGAAGAGGACGAGGAGGAAGAGGAGGAGGAGGAAGATTGTGTCAGTATGGAGGTGGAGCCTGGCACTCAGCATCAGCAGCAGTCTTTAAGGGATCAGTCCCAAGAAACACATGGACTTGTACGTGGCTGGGAGGAGGTGGCTGCGGACCATGTCGTTCTTAGTGACCCAGAGGACTCCGGACCGAATGCCTCAGCAAACCTACGCTGCATGGCCTCCCTGATCCTGCAAAGCCTGCGTAAGGATCCTCGTATTCGTGGTATCAAGGAGAAGGACCAATACTGGCTGGCAACCCTCCTTGATCCACGTTACAAGGGTAAGGTTGCGGACCTTATCTTGCCATCGCAGAGGGAGCAGAGGATGAAACATCTTCGGGAGGCCTTGCAGAAAGGTCTGTGCAACGCGTTCCCAGAGACTGGGAGGTTACAAACTCCTGTTTCTGGACAACGTGTTGCTGAGGCTTCGGTCAGTCAAAGAAGGAGCGGTGGAGAAGGTGGCCGTCTGACCGATGCGTTCAGACAATTTTTTGGTCCGCAGCCCCAAGGTATGATCGGTTCCAGCAACCATCGCCAGCGTCTGTTTTACATGGTGCAGGAATACCTAGGGGCAAGATCAGACTTGGACACCTTTCCCACCGAAAATCCTCTGGGTTACTGGGTCTTGAGGATGGATCACTGGCCAGAGCTTGCACAGTATGCAATTGAGCTACTGGCCTGTCCTGCATCCAGCGTTCTTTCGGAACGCACATTCAGTGCTGCTGGAGGCGTGGTAACCGATCACAGGGTGCGTCTGTCCACCGACTCGGTCGATCGGCTGACCTTCATAAAAATGAATGAGTCTTGGATCACCACCAGCTACCAAGCACCTGATGCTGATGTAACCGAATAATTTTTTTTGAAATCTCAGATCCCTTCAAAGACTGCCTATGCTGATGCTGAGTGACTATCCCTGAGTAATTATCCTCTTCCTCCTCAATCATCACGCTGATAGCTTGTAAGAACATTTTTGGTTCTGGGCGCCACCACCAGTGCCTAAGGCACAATTTTTCAGCCCCTGTTTAACAGGGGCGTGTAATTACAATTTTTGATGTAATACTTTGCAGCAGGGCTCGTTCCTGCATTCCAACTAGAGTGTCTGTGAGGGGTTGCAGTGTTGTGGCACCAGCACCAGTGCCTAGGGCCCAATTTTTCTGCCCCTGTCTAACAGGGGCGTGTAATTACAATTTTTGATGCAATACTTTGCAGCAGGGTTCGTTCCTGCGTTCCAACTAGAGTGTCTGTGAGGGGTTGCAGTGTTGTGGCACCAGCACCAGTGCCTAAGGCCCAATTTTTCTGCCCCTGTCTAACAGGGGCGTGTAATTACAATTTTTGATGCAATACTTTGCAGCAGGGCTCGTTCCTGTGTTCCAACTAGAGTGTCTGTGAGGGGTTGCAGTGTTGTGGCACCAGCACCAGTGCCTAAGGCCCAATTTTTCTGCCCCTGTCTAACAGGGGCGTGTAATTACAATTTTTGAAGCAATAATTTGCAGCAGGGCTCGTTCCTGCGTTCCAACTAGAGTGTCTGTGAGGGGTTGCAGTGTTGTGGCACCAGCACCAGTGCCTAAGGCCTAATTTTTCAGCTCCTGTTCAACAGGGGCATGTAATTACAATTCTTGATCTAATATTTCACAGCAGGGCCCTGTGAGGGCTTACAGTGTTGTGGCCACAGCAACACCTAAGGCCCAAATTTCTGCTGAGTATATAGGGCAGGACCCTACTTTCAAACATCTAACTTACAAACGACTCCTACTTGCAAACGGAAGGAGACAACAGGAAGTGAGATGAAATCTACCCCTAGGAAGGGAAATTCTCTCCTGTAAGAGTTAATATGGGAAAACAAGTTCTCCTTTCCACTGATGCTTTCCAATCCTTGTTCCACAAAAAAACCCAAATTTTCAAAAAACATTTTTCATTGGGACAAAAAAGTGAGGTGAAATCTTCTGAAGAGGAGGAAAGACAGCAAAACAAATGTCACAGGGGTGATAACCCTTCCCTATGTTTTCCAAAAAGCTTAGAAAAGATTTTTTGGCTGGAGCTAAACACGTTAAAAATGTTCAAAATTACAAACAGATTCTACTTAACAACAAACCTACAGTCCCTGTCTTGTTTGCACCGCCTGTATACTGCTGTTCAGAGTATATAGGGCCTGGTGGCCCCACACCTTTCCTTATTTTAATTTGGGTGCGGGGTTCCCCTTAATATCCATACAAGACCCAAAGGGACTGGTAATGGACTGGGGGGTACCCATGCCGTTTGTCTCACTGATTTTCATCCATATTGCCATGACCCGACATGACATTAAACCCGCAAGCAGTTTTAAATGAGATTTTTTCCTTTAAAAATGACATTTGGTGCAGGGACTGTTCTAAACATGGGAAACACGCGTCACTTTACAGGCATACTATAGACACCCCCCAGGTACGATATTTAAAGGAATATTTCACTTTTTTTTTTTTACTTTAAGCATCATTAAAATCACTGCTCCCGAAAAAACGGCCGTTTTTAAAAGTTTTTTTTGCATTGATACATGTCCCCTGGGGTAGGACCCGGGTCCCCAAACCCTTTTTAGGACAATACCATGCAAATTAGCCTTTAAAATGAGCACTTTTGATTTCGAACGTTCGAGTCCCATAGACGTCAATGGGGTTCTAACGTTCGTGCGAACTTTCGGTCCGTTCGCGGGTTCTGGTGCGAACCGAACCGGGGGGTGTTCGGCTCATCCCTACTCCAGAACTGGACACAGTATTCTAAATGAGGTTTTACTAAAGATCTATAAATGGGGACTCAGAACCTCCTTCCTCCTGCTGGTGATCCATCTAGTGATGCATCCTAGAATTCTATTCACTTTTCCCACTGCCTGGTCATATTGTTTGCTCCTTTTGAAATTATCTAAAATCAGTACCCCCAAACCTTTTCCTTCTGTAGTGATGGCCAACACTGTACCCCCAATGTTGTACTCTGTCAGGGGATTCTTTTTCCCTGGGTGCATTATTTTACATTTAGAAACATTGAACTGCAGACACTTGTTTACTCTAACTTTTTTTTTACTCTTTTTCTATTCATTTTAAACTTCACTTAATACTACAGAGAGATATCAAAACAAAACGATCAATGAAAATCATTGATAGTGGACCAGCTTCTTAGGCTGGATGCATACTTATGAGATAATATCAACTTGGGTGTTCATCCATAAATGAAAAAGAACTGGATTCGATGGTGCACTGTAGTAGCATGTACTATATACCATATACTATAGGTGCCTGACCTAATACCTAATATATGGCTAAAGTATGTTTATACCCATCCAAATTAATGAGTTCAGGTGTTTCCACTGATGTGTATAATATTTGCTACAGCATATAAAGACATTTCAGACAATTATGCACTTCCAATCTTTCTTGGGAAAAGCCCTTTTCTGTTCCAGCATCACCATGACCATGTGCACAAAGGCAAATTTGGTGTGGAGAACATGAGTCTTGAGTCGCCTGCACCTTAATGCTATTTAAAATGCTATTGATGTTAGGATGAATAGGAATGTCAGTTGTAAGCTAGGTCTTCTCATACAAAATCGGTACCTGAGCTCACAAGTGCTCTTTTAATTGAAGGCGTACAGATTTCAAATTCTTGTTGAAAGCCTCACCAAAACAATGGAAACTGTTCTAGCTACAAAAGATAAAGGAGGTAGGGGTGGGGAGAGGAGCAAGGTCATATTAATATCCGTGGTTTTGGAATGGGATGTCCAAAAATCTGAAGGTCAGGTGTCCACAAACTTTTGGCTATATAGCATAGCTATATATGTTATTTAGATCTAACCAGATAGTCCATCCAATGTTATGACAGGTATCTCTAAAAACGCATGCTTCCCTGTCATAGTTGCAGTAGGAACAGTTTTACAACATTGTCCTCCTACATTCATGTTTTTGTAAGTTTTTTGTAATCATTATTAACCAAATTGGAAACTTTTAAAGCAGAACTTCAGGAAAAAAAACAGTTTTTCCTGTTTTTGTTGCTGATCTCCTACCTTTACTAACTAGGCCATCCATCTTCTTCAGAGCTCTGTAGTTCCTCTGTAGCAGCCTGATGATTTTGCAGAAAAGCCATTAATCTCCATTGATTTCCTGTTCGTAAGACCGCTGCTATTCTTCCTGTATCCTCAGCCAGCGGTCTTGGCACTTCCCACTAGTAGTTCTCTACAGCAAACAGGGATGTACTTCTGTCCCTGCTTGCTGTAGTGGGCGGAGGGGGTCTCACAGACCACGGTCTGTGACACCCATAGAGGTGGTGTCCTACTCTGCTCCCTGCCAGCACTGCCCCAATCCGCCCCCCCCCCCCCCCCACTTGCCATCTCTCACAGCAGAGCGGGATCGTTAACAGATATCAGCCAGATGACAGAGCAGAGATCTCCAGCTGTGACAGATCTTATATGTGTAGCCAAGGGTTTGTTATTATAGTTGAACAGTTTGTTGTTGTTTCAAATGAATTTGGCTCCCTCTAGTGGCTGCTGGGCTCTGTTAGGATTTTTCCCTATTCCTTGAGAAGGAATGCAGCAAAGTATTGTGGGAGATGTAGTTTGGAGGAGGAATTGACTATGTTAGCTGGATCAGCCCTAGACTACAGGAGAGACAATGCAAAGCACGCAGCACTCCCTGCTGGGAGGAGCGATAAAAGAACCAGCGTGGCCGGCTTTCAGCCCCTCTGGATACCATTCAACACCTGCCAGCAGGAGGTCTGTGTGTGACCAGGAGTGAGAGACTGCAGCCTATACAGCGGAGAGCCGGATCGCCCGCCTCTGAGGGATCTCGGAGTACAGCCTTGCTATCCTAGCATGCAGACCGGCCTGCGCTTCAGAGCAACTGGAAGCCTCTGCACTTCAGCCCATCGGGAGTTGCAGCATGGCGCGGCAGCGCCATTTTCACCAGGAGGGGATCCACAGCCATTGGAGTCCATTGTGGTGAGAGAGCACCTGCCCATTCCAGTAGAGAGTACAGTATTGCTGAGTGAGTTCTTTCTACAGACTGCTGGTGAGACTTGTAGTTCCGCAGAAGTGAATCTACTTCTGCACAGGCATCATACAGCTGGACGTTGGGGCCTTGTCTTTCTCCCCTGTGCTGTAAGGTCAGTACTGTATACAGTACTTACACTTGTAGTGTAAGCAGGAATCTACAAGTGGTGATATTTCTTCAGTTAAGCAGTCATCGGCATATCTTTTGTTCTACAGTCATTTATTTTCCTTTCTTTTTGTGGACTGCAAATACTGCAGTTTAAACATCAGGCTAGCTGAAGATATCTGGAGTTGAAAGAACTTTCATCATCTTTCTCTTTTACCAAGCATTGCTGCTCTTCTTACAAGTTAAACTCTAAATTATAGCCTGGGGGAGCCATTGAGTATATGCTAGACTTTACACTGTGTTCTTGAATGTAAAGAATATATACTGCATTTTGGTCTGTGTGTTGAGGCCTCAGTGGGAAAGTATTTAATATGTTTTGAAGATATTGAGTACTTATCCCTCGGTGCACCTGGTCACATATAATCCTTAAAGCGATTATAAAGTTATAAGTTTTGTATATGTGCATTAAGTGATAACAATTGTCAATTATAATTTGTGTTTATTCATGCTCTTCATTGTGTTCCATTACTTATTTTAGTAAACTTTTCTGAGTGGTTCAGTGATATTGTGTGAATTTCCCATTGCTAATGTCACATTGCAGAATGGAACCCAAGGTGTCAGAGGTAAGAGAGGATCTGCAAAGTAGGGGTAGCCAGTGGGGTATAGAGTCAATCAGCAGCCCTCACGGGGGTACCACTACATATGTGAAACACTGATCGCCATAACGTCTAGCGTGCCAGTCCAGGAGGTTGGACGTTACGGCAATCGGTGCTTTCACATACAAGATCTGTCACAGCCAGAGAGCTCTCTATTATCCGGCTGATGTCTGTTAATGATCCCGGTTGCACATATGGGCACAGATGAGACCACACTGGTGGGCACAGATGAGGCCGCACTGGTGGGCACAGATGAGACCACACTGGTGGGCACAGAAGAGACTACACTGGCGGGCACAGATGAGACCGCACTTATGGGCACAGGCTGCACAGATGAGACTGCACTGGTGGTCACAGCTGAGACTGCACTTGTGGGCACAGATGAGACCGCACTTGTTGGCACAGGTAAGTGGCAGATGAGACCGCACTGATGAGCACAAATAGGTGGCACTTATGGGCACTGATGAGCTGCCCTAAGGGGGCACTAAAAAAAAAGTGCACTGATGGGGCTGCACTAAGGCGGCACTGATAAGCTGCACCGATGAGGCTGCACTAATGGGCACTGATAATCTTCACTGATGGGCATTTATAAGCTGCACTGAGGTGGCACTGATAAGCTGCACTGATGAAACTGTGCTTATGGGCACTGATGAGACTGGGCTTATGGGCATTGATGAGGCTGCACTGATGGGAACAGGCAGGCGGCACTTATGGACACTGATGAGCACAGACTGTTCTAACAGCTCCTCCTTGGCAGAATACATGCTGCATTTTTTTGAATTACAGAGAGAACTTCCTGAAAATTCAATTAGACTTTTCTCTTCAATGGCAATTAATTTTACAAATGTAATAACTGTTTAGTGTTTTGGGTAGGGGGGGGGAGGGGTACTAATGGGGGATTTTTTTTACCAATCCCAGAGTTCTGCTTTAATGGATTTGTGTGACAGCAAAAGAGAAGGATTACAGACTTCAAATGCTAAAACTTATTTCAGATAGTGTAGATGTAAATAGCTCAGTTTCTTTATACATCTCTATTTTTTTCTGCTGGCTTAATCAAACAATGAAATATAAGATTTTACGCAGGTGCTTTTTATCTGCATGACATCTTCGGTGTATATGGAAGATTGCTCCTGCTGTGGGGATTCTTAATTCTCTGCTAGAGTCACCGCATCTTTTGAGCGTGGCAGTGATGTCACTCACCTCCAGCCCTGCTTCTTTAGAAGTTATTATCTCATCCTCTTCATGTTTTCTTTCTTTCAGGCTTCACCCAGAGTTGCATAAAGCGAGTATTTTTAAGAAGTATTTAAGTGAATATAAGGCATTGCAGGATACCATTATACCAAATCTAGCAGTGACATTAGCACTGAACACCAGCTGTTTGCTTCATTGTTACCAGTCATTGTAGCACAACACACCTAAATTGAAAACTGTTTAAAAGAGAAAATATTTTTATATTATAGAACAGGTTTCTGAAATGTTAGATAGATGGGTAAATAAAAAAAGTTTGCTAATGCAACAGTGGGGCTAATGTACAGAATATGAGGGCAATGTAACAAAGTATGGGCATTACTGTCTGAGGTCAGATTTTGAACTATCCACTAGCAGCTTGAGCATTTGGGGGAAACTTAATTAACCAGTCTTGGACAGTGTGAGATAGAGTGATATAAAGTAACATTGTTAATTAAGTAAGGTTGTTACTTTGGCATCTCCTGTTTCATTAAATCTGCAGATCAAAATGATGAGCTTTGATCTGCATATGATGTCCATTGTACCAACCTGACAAACAGAAATACAATTTTTTATTTTTTATTTAACTCCCTAAAAATGGAACCCTTAGTTTACCCTTATCAGCCCTAATTAAAGTGGACCTTTACCAAAAACTGTAAGTGCTGCTTATCCCTTTTCTCCCCCTAGCGCCCAACTAATTTTAAAACCAAAGTTTTAGAGGGAACAGGTATCACTTCCACTTCCTCAATCCTCATCTAGGCTACCTCCCCCCCACCCGCAGCCTCCTGGGATATGTCACATTGCCAGGAGGCTACAGGACCAGTCTCACAGTGCGGCACGATCTTGTGCATCTGCAGTGGGGAGTCGACTGAGGCATCAGGAACTCACATCTGCTCCCACCTCCAAGATGGCAGCCTTGAGGATCCAAAGCCTGACAAAAAGTTTGCTCTAGAGAGAACAGTGCTTGACTCCATGAGCTGGCAAGTTCCTGTTTGTTAAAAGTCAGCAGCTACAAATATGCATTTCTCTATTTTTCAAACCAATAATAGTTAAACTTTTATGATTTTTTTTGTTCATTATTTTTTGTCATACATAAATGGAAAAAAATGGCTTTATTGCATTTCTAAATGCTTAATACCAGGTTTATCATTAGGCTTCATTCATACAGGCACACTGGTCCGTACATCCATGCGGGATGAGCAGGTATTCTATTCAGCCCATACAGCCTGTTTAAATAAATGATAGGCAGCCGGCTGCATGGACCTGCACATATCTCCAAGTGTGTCCAAGACTGTACCTCCATGCAGGTTCAATGCACAGATCAGAGCACAAATCTTCCAACAGTGACATTTATTTTGGTAACAAGTGTCAAAAACAGAAATTTCCCCTTACTTTGTAGAGATTTAATCTCATTTAATGTCTCTGGAGCAGTGATGGAAAATCTCCCCAGATACAAAGACAGCAAAACAATAAACATACAAGGGTTTAAAACTCACAATTTTTTCTCGCTCAAGCAGGGTCCTACTAGTGGTGAGACCATTCCCCCACAGCTTCCTCCTTAAAGGGGTTGTAAACCCTCTTCTTTTTATAAAAAATAACAAACATGCCTTTACTCACCTGCTCTGTGCAATCGTTTTGCAATCTGGTGCTCCAGGCCCCGTCTCTTCAATGGATGCCCCCACAAAAAGATGCTTTCCCCGGGGGCACCCATGCGGGCTTGCGCCCAGGACCCAGCT
Source organism: Aquarana catesbeiana (assembly GCF_042186555.1). Lineage (NCBI taxonomy): Eukaryota > Metazoa > Chordata > Amphibia > Anura > Ranidae > Aquarana > Aquarana catesbeiana. The sequence continues at coordinate 277,650,461 of NC_133327.1, forward strand.
GGGGCAGGGAAACAGGTAAGTAAGCCTCTTCTTGTACCTCCTAATTTTAAAATGCGATGAATCCTTGCAGTGCATGAGAGGAATTTTTTGTTGTGGCTGGGGTTGGGCTTAAACATATGCCTTTTAACATATGCATTACCAATATACTGTATATCTGGGACTGTGTATAAACTTACTGCACCATAGGTACAGCATGCCAATTAATGGGATAATTACAACCAGCATTATTTTGACCATTATCAAAGTTACCAGGACAAAGATGCAACAGGCACAAAATGCCATTATCAAAAGGAAGTTTCTGCAAGATCAGAAAAATATGTATTGCACCTATTTCTAAGGCATGGAGATCCACTAAACCAGACTGAGAGCCATGATTTACCAATGTAAAATAAGAGGATTGATAGAAAACATTGCTATGACTGGACAGCTGCCTGAAATTCCAGGAAGTCACAAAAGATAAACAAAAAAATAAATTAAGAAAATTGTAGGATCCTTTTACCTCAACAAAGGTAAGTGTCTGCACTCAAAAAGGCACATGGCTTCCCTGGACAGTACTAAGGTGGAAACTGTGCTGTAACTGTTCATCTCTCATGATCCTCATATCTTTTATGAATGTTTCATGGACAGATGAGAAAACTGCAACTTTCTGAACAATATATTATATCTGTTGGAGTCCCACTGAGAATTTCTCCAGTTACCATTAAACATAGAATCAAGCTCCCATAGTTTCATGGTCCCATAGACCATTGAAGGTCAAGCTCCCAACATTGTTTCGTGAATTCCCCACTTCTTCAGGAGAGCAAGATAGGAGGAACAGGATGAATGAATAATGGAAAGAGTAAAAATGTGTAAGTATACAAACCGCACCATTTAGGAGCAGTGGTAAATATCCCACATCTTCTATGGGTATTAATAAACATTGGAAATAGAATAGATACCTTGTAGGCTAGGCTAGCAAACTAGAAAGGGCAATCAAGGTCATAAACAACCCTGGGCGAGCATGGGAACATAACCAAAGGAGTCCTATAAAAACTAAATGATAATATGCGTTAATAATCAGGTATCATCAGTTAGGTTGGTCAATTGTTTAATTTAAAATAAATGCTAGATCTAGCAGTTAGCAAGTCCCTTGTAATAATTATAGAATTAGGGCAGAGATGGTAGCCAGGATACGGCAAATCAGATGCAGAGGTGTCACCATCAAAGCAGTTGAGACATTTAAGTGGAAGGGTATTTAGTCCACTGGTGTCTGTCTGAAAACGAAAATAGAAAAACTTTGGATAGATTGAGACTTGCAGGTTTATTCAAAGGCATACAAAGTCAAAGGGATAAAATATAGATACACACAGCAATCTCCCAAAATATTTTAGTAATCTTGCTTCAGAGAAAAAAATGATTATGGTTTTCTGCATTTTGAGTTTGCTTTTTTTTTGTTCTGTTTTTCTTCACAAGTCTGAACTATGAATTAGATATAAATAAACTAAACAAGTTGTATACCTGTAAACCTCTTTATGCATTTTTATTAGACACCCATTAAGATGTAGCTTTTAGCTTTATTGGTAAAATGTCTGAAATCCAGTAACAAAACAGAGAATGCAGAGCCAGTCTGTGACCTAGACAAAGGGAAAAAAAAAAAAGAAGAAGAAAGAAAATGATTAAAATGTCAACTTCTGCTGTAAAATTACTTTGACAAAAAAGAAAAAAAAAAAAAACTCAGACAACTTTTTCAAACGTTTCCCAGTTTTCAACATTTCATGCTATGTACTGCATTAATGAGAATGTAGGAATTACATTTACATTCAAATTTAAAGATGATAAACACCTAAATATACAGATTAAATACATATGAGAGCTGTTTTACCCACCAAATGGTTTATATTTCTGTCTATCCATTCCTGACGCAGCTCTGGCAGACAGCAGGACCAGAGTGGTGTCCTGAGATTCCTTCATGCAGGTTTCGGTCAGCATATGAGCACGATATACAACAACACACACACACACACAGATTTATATTGTGACGGACACTCCTTATTCCTAGACCTACTTCTCACAGCTGCTGTAAGTTATCCTAGAGGATACCAATATATCAGAAAATATATTAAAAAAGGGTTTAAACTTTTTTTTTAGCATATAAGCTTTGTGGTACAAGTGATTGTCTGCCAGCCCTGCTCCACAGAAAATTGCGGGAGGTTGAAACCAAAATGAAAGTCAAGTCAAACTGAGGTACCTACACTAGATGCTTTAAAAATACACTCAGTGATTTAAGAAAAGGAAAACAACTCCATCACAATACAACTGATTAAAGTACAATCAGCCCTTTATATGAAAGTATCAGGTTTTCCAGCTAGACTGATTTTCACTATTTCAGGATACTTCACACAGACATTTCATTCATACCAGCACCACTGTACAGCCTGGTTGTAAAAGCCCCTGGTTACCATAGGGGAAACAGACTCCCTTTCACCAATTAAATGTCACCTGACATTTTCTAAATGTGCCAGAGATAAGATCTATGATATACCCCTAGGATGATCGCCATTTCATCCCAAAGGTGTTTAGTAGGGTTGAGGTCAGGGTTCTGTGCAAGCTTCTCAAGTTATTGCACAACAAACTCAAACCTGGTCTTGATGGACCTGGCTTGGTGCACAGGGGCACGGTAATATTGGGTGTGCCGACCTCAGTTCGGTAAACTGTCACGAAGAACTAGCGTGAGCCAATGTTTTCAGTAATAAAAATATCCAGTGCATACCCAGTTGTTTTAAAATAGCTTACTCCATTAGCTACATGATAAAGTGCTTAGTAGGGATTTCAGTAAAGCTTGAATTATATTTATTTTAACAGAACTGTTCTAATTAACTGCCTTTACATTTTTTTCCTCTCTGGATAAATATTTGCCAATTTGGAATATGTATTATTTTAATTATAAATCGATTCTTTAAAATTGTACATAAAACCAACATTTTAAAATGCACCAGCGAGTTTGTAGTTGATTAATACCTTTATTTTCATGTTGCTGAATATAAACTGTAAGCAGTCTTGCTACTGAAGATTTAATGTTACCAATGCGGATGATAGCAATAGTGAAAAAGTGAAAAATATTTATACGACAGGCCTTTATTTGAAATGTAAATTGTGTCACTTGGGTCTGTTTTGCTTCAACTGGGCACTCTTATGCAGGGGTATACATACCCTGTTGGAGGTATGGAAATCAAATGATGGGGTATGGAATTTTTAAATAATTTAACAAACTCTTCTTTATTGAACCTGAAATCAGAGTGGAGGAATTGACTTGATGTGTCAGATGACATGCTTGCAACAGTCAGTAGCTGTACATCAATTCCAGGATCTGATTGCACAAAAGTAAGATTTTTGCATTTACCATAACATCTTTTTGTTTTTTAAGTCTATTCCTGGGTCCCTGATTGATTGCAACAACAAACAGGTGGGAGAACCTTTAGGCCAGTTACTATTGTGGTCAATAACACAAGAATATTTGTAAGGTAAAGGGGTTTAACCTAAGATTCTTAACTTAACCTTTGACCTCAAGAAAAAGAAAGCGGGACAAATATTAGGTATGTTCAAACTAAAGATCAACCACTAAAAATCTAGCATTTGAAGCAGAATACCTACAGAACACTGGACTTCAGTGAGAGGAAGATCCATAATATAACCAATCTCTCATACACATCTAAAGGGAGTTAAGGAGACTTTTAGGGCTAGTTTACACTTGCGTCAAAACATGGCTTCGGACAGGCTTTGTTAAAGCTCTCTGAATGCCAGTCAAAGGCCCTCTCACTAAATAAAGCTTACAGTCCGGTTTACACTTGCTTTGCTTGGTGCTTTGATGAGGCTTTGGTGGGGCTTCGATGAGGCTTCGGTGGGTCTTCAAACAAGCTTTGCCATAGACTTCTATGGAGGCTTTGAAAACGCTTTGAAGCACCACTGAAGCTACATGGGGTATAATTTTTAAAGCAAAGCCGAAGCAAAGCAAAGTAAAAGCAGGTGTAAACAGGACTGTAAGCTAACCATTTTATTTAGCGACAGCGTTCAGAGAGCTTTAACAAAGCCGGTCCGAAACCTTGTTTGAAGCAAGTGTAAACTAGCCGTTCATGTGTGTTGAAGCTGAAGCAAGTGTAAATGAGCCCTTAATGTGATACAAAGAAGGGTAGAGTACCATGTCAATCTCTTATGGAAAGAGTGGAAAGATCCACACCTATGTAAAAGGGAAGGCCAAGTGAGAATTAATGGCATGCAATAGAGATACGGGCACCTCAAAACAAAAGAGATGAGAATGAGACTCCAATAGATAATAAAGATGGGTGATGGTCACAATACAACCTGAGCATATGTGTCATACATACATTATATATAGATATATATAAAATAATAAATACATATATATATATATATATATATATATATATATATATATATATATATATATATATATATATATATATATATATATACACACACACACATATACTGTACATACATACAGATACACATACACCCCTAAGTGAAAATGTCCAAATTGGTCCCAATTAGCCATTTTCCCTCCCCGGTGTCATGTGACTCGTTAGTGTTACAAGGTCGCAGGTGTGAATGGGGAGCAAGTTTGATAAATTTGGTGTTATCGCTCTCACTCTCTCATACTGGTCACTGGAAGTTCAGCATGGCACCTCATGGCAAAGAACTCTCTGAGGATCTGAAAAAAACAATTGTTGCTCTACATAAAGATGGCCTAGGCTATAAGAAGATTGCCAAGACCCTGAAATTGAGCTGCAGCATGGTGGCCAAGACTATACAGTGGTTTAACAGGACAGGTTCCACTCAGAACAGGCCTCGCCATGGTCGACCAAAGAAGTTGCGTGCACATGCTCAGTGTCATATCCAGAGGTTGTCTTTTGGAAATAGACATATGAGTGCTGCCAGTATTGCTGCAGAGGTTGGGCCACAGGGCAGTATTATAACATGATAACGACCCCAAACACACCTCCAAGATGACCATTTCCTTGCTAAAGAAGCTGAGGGTAAAGGTCCAAGCATGTCTTCAGACCTAAACCCAATTGAGCATCTGTGGGGCATTCTCAAATGGAAGGTGGAGGAGTGCAAGGTCTCTAACATCCACCAGCTCTGTGATGTCATCATGGAGGAGTGGAAGAGAACTCCAGTGGCAACCTGTGAAGCTCTGGTGAACTCAATGCTCAAGAGGGTTAAGGCAGTGCTGGAAAATAATGGTGGCCACACAAAATAATAACATTTTGGGCCAAATTTTGGCATTTTCACTTAGGGGTGTACTCACTTTTGTGAGATACTGTACAATATATATATATATATATATATATATATATATATATATATATATATATATATCCCCTTCCTGCCGAGTGTACGCAGATATGCATACTCGGATTTCGGGGGTTATTTCGGGATGATGCCTGCAGCTAGTTTTTTAGAGCCGGCAATCAGCTTTCCTGGTATAACAACCGATGCGGCTAGTGGCCTCCGGCGGCTAGTGACAGTCCGGAACGAAGCCGCTCACAGCTTCATTCCAGCCTCCTAGTTGTAAACGCGGAAGCGACATCATGATGTCACTTCCCGTTTACTCGGCTGCCAATGGTGCCGGTTTAAAAAAAATAAACAGTATTCAGAATCGCCGAAAACGGTGAAGTGCAAAAGACCCCCGATCCCCCCATAAAAAGTACCTGTCACCACCTATTACTGTCACAAGGGATGTTTACATTCCTTGTGACAGGAATAAAAGTGATCAAAAATTTTTTTTTTAAAACACAATTAATATAAAAATAAATAAGAAAAATTTTTTTTTTTTTAAAGCACTTCCGTTCCCACGAGCTCGCGCAGCAAAGAAAACACATACGGAAGTCGCGCCCGCATATGTAAACGGCGTTCAAATCACACATGTGAGGTATCGCCGCAATCGTCAGAGTGAGAGCAATAATTCTAGCACTAGACCGTAAAAAAAAATTAAAGCGTCGCCTATGGAGATTATATATGAGCTATATATATATATATATATATATATATATATATATATATATATATATATATATATATATATATATATAGCTCATATATAATATAGAGATAGATATATATATTTTTCTTAATTTATCTTTGGCTGTTCAGTAGTAATGTATTATACAAGACTGATGCTTTATGAATGTACAGTAAATTATAGAAATTACATGTTTATTAGATGTCCATCTATACAGCAACAAAGTATTTACCTACCTCGCTTGAAAAATAAAATTAAACATTCACAACATATTTGTGTATCCAGTACATACATTTATAATTTACCTGGTCTATACTTTAACGCCAAGGCTTCTAAAGAAATACACAGCACTGCTGGCATAAGCCGATAAGCAAGAAGCAGTTCACCGATGTCAGTGAATTATATAAAACAGTTAAAAAATACATACCAACAGGCATAGAGGAATGTTCTTTGAAGCTGTCCAATGAATCTTTTAATCTTTCAATATCCTGTAGGAGAAGCAGACTCTTGAGCTGATGTAAGAGGCACAGTTCAGAGAAAGGAACTGCACCATTCTTGATTTGATTTATTATTTCCAGCACCAGTTCAGTAGACAGAGCAGAATCTGCACATGGTGATTTGCCTAAAGGAATGAAGGTTACATATTCTAATGAACATTAAATAATGCCTGTGTACAACATACAGTACATACATTAGGCGTGTATAAGAATATGACTGTTAAATGCTAATGTCATCACTTCTGCTATAATGTGTTTATTGTAAATAAGTCTAGTGTGGCTCTAAGAGTCTTTTCACCCATTGTTGTTTGTGTTAATTAACTGTGTGAAGCTCGGTGACCACAAGTCTGGGCGAAAGGTCATGTCTCAGTCACCTAGGCTGTATAAAGGATTAGATAATTAGCTCATGTTAATTAAGTTACAGTTGTATTGTTAGAGGAGGCTCCAACGGCATATAAAGTCTTGTAACTTTGATTCATAAATAAACAGTCCATGTTAGCAGTGAAGCAAGTGTCGCCTTGTTTTCTGCTCAGAGAGGTTGGAATATCTGATATCTGTATACAGACTGGGAGGAAGTGGTATATGACGGAAGCACTCAAGCGGAGTGTGGGACGTTCCGTGACAGGATGTAAACCCGATTCATGAAATTTAAGCTGGGCACATATATCTGCAGTGTCTTCTTATCTCTCTCCAAAACCCTGAGTCCCGTGGCTTTCTCCTGCTCCAGTCTTCTGTTATCAGAGTGATAACTTCTGACAAGTTCTCTCTGACACATGTGATAAAACCAGCCTGAAATGTGTCAGGGCAGGTGCTATAAATAGATTAGCAGACAGCTGATCAATTCACAGCACAGCTCTGCAAGTCTCTGCCTATATGGAGGGGGGAGGTGTGGCTTTCCTCCAATCAGCTGTCTCACAGTTTATGGCAAGACTCCCCCTCCCCCTGCTGAAACAGGAAGAGAAAATGCTAACATGCACTTTCTAAACAGTATATAAAGATGAAGACAGCAGATATAAATGTAAAACTTATGTAGGGAGATTTGTTTTATCTCTGTATCATCTGAGGCTGTTCACTCCACTGGTTATATGTGAGCGTTTACATCCACTTTAAAAGAAAATTCTGGCATAATAGACATTTTAAAGGCTGCTATTGTTGACCTAATTTTGAAAATATTTATTGCTGGGCTGTCATGCAGGCCACCTGCCTTAAAAATGTTGGTTTGCCCATTTTAACATGGGAACAAGAGTTGGGCACAACCTATTCTGAAGAACAATGGCAAAAAGCCCTACGAAACACATTTGCAGCTACCAAATGCGTGAGCCAGTGGGAGACAACCTATAAACTAACACTTAACTGGTACTTAACACCACACCGAATTTCTAAATTCACACGACAAACCTCACCTTTATGTTGGAGAAAGTGCGGACAAGTAGGTACACTTCACCATATTATATGGGAATGCCCAAGTTTACATAATCTATGGCAAAAAGTGTTTAACCTAATATCAACAATAGCAGGATTTACAGTTATACCGAAAGCAGATCTGGCGGTCCTTTCACTAGGCATAGAAAATATACCGCTGACAACCAGAACTATAATTCTCCATATATTACTTAGCACCAGGTTAACAATTCTCAGACATTGGAAAGATCCTAAACCCCCCACCCTTAGTGAAATTATAGAACTGACGAATACACACGCCTCCTATGAATGTATGTTCGCAGCAGCCCAGGGTCAGTATTCGAAATCACAAGCCAAATGGGCTAGTTGGGAAAAATGGTACGCTCGCACCCATTAGGGTCTAGTTCCTTTCGTGCTGACTACCTGCAAATTACACTCAATCGAAGTAGGCAAAATTGAAAGCTGCATATAGTCTATTTCTGTTTTAATTTAATTTAATTAATTATTATTATTTATGTTACTTTAACACTACTAGAATTAGCACGACCAAACTCTGCCCATGCAGAATACTGGTCCTTTTCACCAGCTTAGTTCCGGAATCACTAATAGGTGTGTATGTATATTTATGTTAAACCTCCAACTGACAATGTTACCACCATATTAAAGATGGTCCTCCAGGACCAACACCTCACTAACTTTGTATCCCACCGGACATGTAGTGTCGCAAAATATTCATGCACTATACTTTATGCGAACTGTACCGTGTATATTATATATGGTCTATGTTATGTACCGTTTATAACTTATAAAGTGTGATTCCTTCAAAACAATAAAAATATTGGAATTAAAAATGTTGGTTTGCCAACAATGAAAATACAGTGTATGTTAAACCTGGAGTTCTGACGTCACTTACTTCATGCTTGTCCTAAGACATTAATTCACTCTATTAAAACAAAAAGGACCTGTTACCAGGAAGCTAGAATTTTTAGGACAAGTAGTGGGGATTTTTTTTACCTTAATGCAGAGAATGCATTAGGTTAAAAAAATTAGACTTTAGAACCACTTTAAAGCGGTATTAAAGTTCACTTTGGGAATTTTTACCTACAGGCAAGCCTATAATAAGGCCTACCTGTAGGTAAAATGAATATTTCCTAAACAGACACTGTTTAGGAGATATTCACACTGGATGCAGCCAGCGACATCACCGGCGCTCTAAAGGTTCCAGCATACCGTACCGGACCTTCAGAGCACCGTGCCAGAACCAAGGGCTCCCACGCGTATGCCCGGGAGTGATGTCATTAGGGCTCTGGTCACTCATACAGCTGGAGTCCGTGAACCCAGAAGGAAGATGGAAGCCCTGTCAGCAGTGACAGCGAGCCGCTGAAGAGCCTCGTTCTAAGGTATTTCATAGTGTGCTAGTATGTGATGCATACTAGCACATTTTGCAATTGTCTTACAGGGGTAAGTTTTTTTTTTTACTGCAGCAGTTTACAACTGATTTAACTCTAAATAAGGTCATCTCATAATTCCAGGTACCGTATTTATCGGCGTATAACACGCACTTATTTAAAATCAGGGGAAAATCCGGGTGCGTGTTATACGCCGATCCCTGCTATTTTTGTGATCTATCGGAGCGATCGCCACTGACATTCACATAGCGTGTATTTTTAAATATGGCGCTGCGGAGTTCGGAGGGACTCGGCGGCGCTCGTTCAGCTGAACGAGCGCCGCCGAGAACACAGGCTGTGCGGAGCCGAGATACACATAGCCAAGGGTTCTCGGCTCTTCTCGGCGCCGTTCACAGTCCCGCCCAGTCCCGCCATTGGACCTCTGTTATGTCCATCATAGGGACTGGGCGTGACTGTGAACGGCGCCGAGAAGAGCCGAGAACCCTCGGCTATGTGTATCTCGGCTCCGCCCAGTCACTGTGTTCTCGGCGGCGCTCATTCAGCTGAACGAGCACCGCCGAGTCCCTCCGAACTCCGCGGCGCCATATTTAAAAATACACACTAAACTTGTGGATGTCGGCGGCACTGGGGACAAGGCTGCACTGACCACTGGGGACAAGGCTGCACTGACCACTGGGGACAAGGCTGCACTGTCCACTGGGGACAAGGCTGCACTGTCCACTGGGGACAAGGCTGCACTGTCCACTGGGGACAAGGCTGCACTGACCACTGGGGACAAGGCTGCACTGACCACTGGGGACAAGGCTGCACTGACCACTGGGGACAAGGCTGCACTGTCCACTGGGGACAAGGTTGCACTGACCACTGGGGACAAGGCTGCACTGTCCACTGGGGACAAGGCTGCACTGTCCACTGGGGACAAGGCTGCACTGACCACTGGGGACAAGGCTGCACTGACCACTGGGGACAAGGCTGCACTGGGGCAAGGCTGCACTGACAATTCTGCACTGGGGCAAAGCTGCACTGACAAGGCTGCACTGGGGCAAAGCTGCACTGACAACTCTGCACTGGGGCAAAGCTGCACTGACAAGGCTGCACTGGACACTGGGGCAAGGCTGCACTAACAAGGCTGCAGATGAACACTGATGAGGCTGCATTGATGGGCATTTAAATGTAAGTTTTTTTTCCTTAAACTTCCCTCCTAAAAGTTTTTTTCCTTAAAATTCCCTCCTAAACTTGGGGTGCGTGTTATACGCCGATAAATACGGTATTCTGTATCAAATAACACGGTGTTGTAGTTAGCAATGAATGAGTTATTTTGAATGTGAATGAACCATTACAGTGTAGGTGTTGGACCAAGAAACCCTACACCCCAAAGAACTGCAATTCAGTTCCAAAGGATATCATCTTTAAAAAAAAAAAAAAATTAGTAGGCACATTTTGCACTAATACATACAATGATTACATAAAATTAACCACATTACTTGTGAAAAAGCTTTGTGAAGTTTAAAATCATAAGGGGAAAAACTTTAAGCCTTAGGCCCTTTTTGCATGGAGCGGACCCCCTTTTCTCAGCAGGGAATTTGATCCACCTACACGGAAAAGGATGGATGCTTTTTCATTTGTTTTTAGTGGACTGGATCGGAAGTAGGCGGGTATAAAACGGACACAAGTCTGTTTACACCCACTGGTGCATAGGGATACATGGACCATCCAATTAGGTCCACCTGCAAAACATTAGGCAATAATCATCTCAGGTTAAAAGAAAGCTGTAGTACATTTCATTATTTTAAACATCTCAGAAAAGTATACAGAAACAAAACATGTAACATACATTCAGTGAAGTAGATCTCTTGAGTTGCTTGCAGGAAATCCAACAAGTCCTCTGTTTTCTTCAGCTCTTCCTCACTTTGTGCAACGGACTGCTCCACTGCGTCCACAATCCCTGTCTCAGGCTGATTTGTTAACTCTACGGTCTTCATCTTTGGCCAAAGACCAGCTGCTTTCAACCTTTCTTTCTGCCTCTTTCTTTGTAGTTTCCTCTTTTTATTTTTATTGATGAACAAGCTTTCAGATTTCAGAGTTTGATCCTCTGTGGGTTTCTGGTGGTTTCTGCTGTCAGGGGCAGAATGGGATGCAGTATTTTCTTTCTTCCGCTGCCTGCGTCTTTTTCGCCTCTTCACTGGCTGGTTCTCTGAAAATCAATTCAGTTATGACATTTATATTATTTAGATAATCTAGTCTGGAATATATTTTACTTATGGTAATTAAAATAATGATGCTATGACAAAAACCAAATCATCTGGCAATTAATTAACGCGACTCTGTTGCTGAGTTACAAGCACTGTAAAAAAGAAGCACTACCTGCAAAATCAGAGGGTTTATACTCACTTGTCCCACCACTCGTTTCTATAATTTTCCACATCTGATGCACTTTCATATCATATCTGAAACATAATCCCCTGCAGCATTCTGTGATTTCCCCCTCTGGCTCCTATATACTAGACATAGGTGTGCGTGTGTCTCTCTCTATATCTATCTATATATAAAACTCTGGCACATTGATCTCCCTGCCGTCACAGTGAAAGAGAAGTGTATAAGCACTTCTTTCTCTTATGGCATAGCCAATAAGAGGGAGATCTTTCCCATTTCCCTGCCTGCACACTGAGTGATAGTGATAATGCTAATGCGCACAAGGTGATTAGGGTGTGCCCAAGATCACCAAGCACCCTGTGCGCACACCTATGATACTAGGACACAGTAAGGATATAAAAAACAGATGGACCCACATATTGTGGACATATGACATCTTGAAAGGTGGGAGGGAACGAGGGAAAAGAACAGCACAGATGAGTATGAATCCTCTTATTTCACATTGACTCATGGCAGCCAAGTCTTATACAGCATCATTAAGAATTACCCATTTTGACGCTGGGTTAGGTCGCATAAGAGTTTGGTGTCACTGGTCACAAATGTTGCACTGACAATATGGCTGACCCTGTCAAATTTACCTTCCCTGCAACCTATCCTCATTGTGCTGCTACTAACACAGTTACAGTACTGTTACATTAACTTCCAACCTTCACTGCTACTATTAAAAGTATAAGTAAATACGTATAGTAAAGGTGATGTTCTATGGGTAATTGAGTCACTGGTAACACATCATCAGTAAAATATTTTTTTAGGGAAGGGAACCACTGATCCTAAAGGAATCACTCCCTCACTGGCCCTTAATGCTGCAGGATCTCAATTGATGGCAAGAGAGTAACAGCTAGCTGATTCAGGCAGTGAGGTATGTTAGTAATTCTGTGACAAATTGCTTGTCTAACATGGCCTGTATGAGTTTGATATGAAACTTTAAAAACAAAAAAAGTAATGGTAGTAAATTATGTTGTCATGAATCCTACAGAGATTGTAATAATGCAAATATTACAGCCTTTTAACAAGGGTCAACTCCAGAGACACATATCTACCTTGCAATTTTATAACAAATTTTTCTGTTCCAGTTAGAGAGCCATTTGTGGCTAAATTGCCTGTAAATAAAACAGTTGTAAAAAATGTATTTTATTGCTGTTTAAAAGTAGAAAATAAACGCATGCAATTTTTTTTACTGGGTATCTGGACTTCAAATTGCGAGTGAAATATAAGCTTGTCAATAGGTGAGGTTATATTTGAAGAACATAACATACAGGGTCAACCATTTCTTCTATTGGTAGTTCCAGCAACTGTTTGTTTTAGAAACAGACCTATATATCCAAAGTACTTTTGCACTTCTACTTCATTAAATGAAGCAGAAGGTTACCATGTGCGGCATAAAAAGGTTAATTGAAGCAACACACAAATGCATTTCTGAGAAGCAGACAGAAGGAAAGAGCGCAGTACAGCGTCTTGGCCAATAAAAAGACATTTCAAAATGCTAAAAGTAATCTTTTCTTGACATAAATACAAAGCCTACCACTACTGCTGACCTTCTTAAAATGCTAGTTGCTTGACTGACCCCACTGACTTCATTATTTCTGAATCATGGACATGGAAAAAGTATGCAGATTAGAAAAAAAGTCTTTATTTTTATACTTGTTCCAGGTCGGTGACTCTGAGTATTGAAGCCACAGGGCCAGCATGACATGCAAGATAAGATAACTGGCTGAATTTTCAGAAGGGGTACTCAGTTTTCACAGCGTTTGAAGTGACACTAAATGATATCCTTATTCTCCAAAAATAATCAATACACATCCAAAGACTAAAGCGAAGCATCAATCAAAAAATAAAGGCACGTTGGTATAACCCCTTCCCTCATCTTGTAACTGAGTTACAGGTTTTTGGGGGCGAGGGGGGAGCAAGCATCAGTACCCACCCCCACAATCCTCAACTAGATGAGGATGAAATCTCTTGCCCTGCTCCTACCTGCGGCCTCCTGAGTTCCTCTTTAATGGCCCTGTAATTTTTCATAAAATTGTTTCTTACTGTGGTTTTCTGTCTTTTTTGCAATGTCCTCTGTAAACCCATGAACCTGTTTTTTTTCCCCCCTCCCTTCCTTTTGTTTGGAACGAGCAGTTGCACATTAGTTGAAACCACGTAGACTGCACTATGCACACTACAAACCCATAGTCCATAGTTCCTTGTCCATCTAAGAAGTGGGCAATAGAGGGCAACTAATGGTGGAGATTTACTAAAACTGGAGCACTCAGAATCTGGGGCAGCTGCGCATGGTAGCCAATTAGCTTGTAACTTCAGCTTTAAGCTTTGACAATAAAACCTGGAAGCAGATTGGTTTCTATGCAGAGCTGCACCAGATTTTGCATTCTCCAGTTTTAGTAAATATCTACCTATGTTCCTACATATAGTGGGACCATGGAGAACGAATATAGCCACCCTCTAACTGGAATGCCCCGTACACACGGTCGGATTTTCCGATGGAAAATGTCCGATCGGAGCGTGTTGTCGGAAATTCCGACCGTGTGTGGGCTCCATCGGACATTTTCCATCGGATTTTCCGACACACAAAGTTGGAGCGCAGGAGATAAAATTTTCCGACAACAAAATCCGTTGTTGGAAATTCCGATCGTGTGTACACAAATTCGACGGATAAAGTGCCACGCATGCTCAGAATAAATAAAGAGATGAAAGCTATTGGCCACTGCCCCGTTTATAGTCCCGACGTACGTGTTTTACGTCACCGCGTTTAGAACGATCGGATTTTCCGACAACTTTGTGTGACCGTGTGTATGCAAGACAAGTTTGAGCCAACATCCGTTGGAAAAAATCCTAGGATTTTGTTGTCGGAATGTCCGAACAAAGTCCGACCGTGTGTACGGGGCAGAAGTCTGAGGACTGCAGCAAAAACAACTTACAGAGTATTACATTTTAGAAGCAGGACTTGTTTAATTAAACTGAAACAACCAAGCTTGTAGGTTCATCGCCTTACATTTGGCATATCTTTTTCAATGAAAAACATACTCTTGCCAGGAATTATCTTCTGGAAAGGTAACCCAATATACTAGCATGTTCTCAGAGGCTGATAGGACAAATATTAATGTCAGGTTTAATGAAATGGCAGTACACTTTATCCTAATTACTTATGAGACTATATCATACAATACACTACAATCTGAAATAGACACAGAATATACTGTAGATAACAGGATAGGATGGATTGTATTCGAACATTGACTAAGGCCCCTTTCACACGATCGGACCGTTCAAGTCCGCCTGTCAGTTTTGACTGCGGACCTGAACGGGCGCTCCATGTTAGCCTATGGAGCGACGGATGTCAGCGGAGACATGTCCGCTGACATCCAACCCAGTCCGATCCGCAAAAAGCAGATGGATGGCCCTACGTCTGGACCCATCGCTGGCGGATCGGATCGGGTAAGATCTGATGAAAACGGACATACTGTCCGTTTTCATCCGATCCCTCCATAGGCAGCAGCGGCGCCTGACAAGCCCCTCCCCACTCAGTGAGCAGAGAGGGACCTGTCATACGCTGGCTCAGCGGAGATCAACGGAGAGATCTCCCGCTGAGCTGGCAGACCGTGGCGGACTCCGTGGAAGCGGAGTCCGCCTCGTGTGAATGAGGCCTAATATGAATTGTCCAAATACTTTACCAGAACTTGATTTAAAGTACTCCAAAATACAAAATCTTTAGCAGAACTTCACAAGTTACACTGTCAAAAAAAAAAAAAAACACATAAAAGACATCCAAACTATACTATCATATCATGCAAAATAGGTGACATTTTAATCACTTCAGCCCCAAAAGGATTTTCCCCCTTAATGACAAGGCCGTTTTTTGCAATACGGAACTGCGCCGCTTTAACTGCCAATTGCACGATCGTGCAACCCTGTACCCAAACAAAATAGATGTCCTTTTTTACCCACAAATAGAGCTTTCTTTTGGTGGTACTTGATCACCCCTGCATTTTTTATTTTTTGTGCTATAAACAAAAAAAGACAAACAATTTTGAAAAAAAAAAAAAAAAAACATTTTTTTTTTTACTTTCTACTATAATACATGTAAAAAAAACCCCACAAAAAACATTATATATATAACAAATTTATCAGTTTAGGCCGATCTATATTCTTCTACATATTTTTGGTAAAAAATTAAATAAATCGCAATAGGCGTATATTGATTGGTTTGCGCAAAAATGATCGAGTCTACAAACTACAGGATAGAGATTTAGGGACTTTTGATTTTTTATTGATTTTTAGTGGTAATGGTGGTGATCTGCGACTTTTAGCGGGACTACGACATTGCGGCAGACAAATCTGACCCCAAATGACACTTGTTGGGGACCAGTGACATTATTACATTGATCAGTGCTATAAAAATGCACTGATCAACGTAAAAATGACACTGGCAGGAAAGGGGTTAACACAAAGGGACAA
Organism: Aquarana catesbeiana; assembly: GCF_042186555.1. NCBI lineage: Eukaryota > Metazoa > Chordata > Amphibia > Anura > Ranidae > Aquarana > Aquarana catesbeiana. Next base: position 277,666,675 of record NC_133327.1, read on the forward strand.
TTAAGGGTTTAAGTGTGTTCCCTAGTGTGTGTTCTAACTGTAGGGGGGACGGGCCCATTGGGACATGACAGAGATCACTGTTCCTGATCACTGGGAACAGAAGATCTCTGATGTGTTATTGGGCAGAATTGGGAATCGTCTTGTTTACATAGGCAGTTCCCCGTTCTGCCTCTGTACACAGCGATCGTGGGTCACCGGCGGACATAGAGTTCGCGCGCGCCTGCTATCCTCCTTGCACATACCGAAGTACACCTACGGTGGTTTGCGCAGGAGAGCCAACCTGCCGCAGTATAAGGACGGCGGCTGGTCGGCAAGAGGTTAATCCTGAAGTTTAGCTAAAATGATTTTTAGCCCTACAGTTTTAGTGATCTAACTTACCTGTAAAGTATGTCCCACATTGTGCAGGCTGCTGGCTCACAAACAAAGCTTCAATGCAGGGATGCCGGTACTCTTTCTGGCTCTGAACTCCTGGCACTGCGATGGATAATCACTTTGGTTCTCCTGGATGAACTCAACAGTAGGAGCTACCAATGGGGACCCGCTTCATCCTTTCTCCTCTTCATTTGAGAAAAGTTCTTTCACTGCTTTTACTGTAAGTAACACGATCTTCCCCTTTCAGAGATCATACTACATGCAGTAAAAGCAATGAAAGAACTTCTCAGTGGAGAAGGGAAAGGATCGGGATGGGTCCCCGTCAGCAGCTTTCTTTGTAGAATTCAGCCCAGAGACCCCAAACTATTACCCATTGCAGTGCTGGAACTTCAGAGCCAGGAAGTGGACTGGTATCTCTGCAGTGAAGATTTCTCCAGGATTCAGTTGCCTGCTCAACTCTGGATATTCTTCATTATAATTAAGTAATGTCAGTGAAGCTGTAGGGATAACATTTTTTTAGTATTTAGTCAGTTTTAATATTTAAATTTCATATTTTTATTATTTGAATACAATTTAGTTTAATGTTTAATTATTTTTTTTTTTAATTATACAGTATAGTTTGTATGTTCATCTTTTGACAGGACTTGCGATAGGTTTTGTATTATAGTGTACGTTTGTCTATTTAAAGGATAAGTTCACCTTTTCAGGCAGAATTTCACTTTTCATAATAACTAGAAGCGTTTTCAAATGCCATGCCTGGCCCAGCCATCCCAAAGTGCTTTTTTCTCACTTCATCCACAGGAGGTTTAGAATCTTGTCAGTTTTTTTGTATCTTTGAATGGATTTTCAGATTCCATCACTTCCTGTAGCTTGTATCAGCATTCACTTCTTGTTAGGTCATCTCCCAGAAGCCTTCACTTTCTTGTTGCATCACAGAAGAGGGTGTGATAGGGCGTGTTCACCACTCTGGACCATACCTCCCTCTAACAATACCACCTTCGACCCACTTCCTATACAATCTGATTGTACAATCTCCTTTAGATCTCCCATAAGCTATGTAGTACAAGGGCCTGTCTGATTGAATACAATTTGAACGGATTGTTCAGGTGTGTCTTTCTATTCCATAAGTCTCGTAAATCTAAAGAAAATTGTACAGAGATTGTACAATCAGATTGCATAGTGTATGGTAATCTTTATACAAGTACATAGGAGGGAGTAGATGGGGACAATCAGTTGTCAGGCCTTGTTCACATCTCCACATAGCGTAGCCTCACATTCCCACATGCATTTGTTTTGGAGCATTCTTACTCGTCACGCATAGGGCAGTCAATTCACTTGAATGGGCTGCCCTACTTGCAATAATCACCCCAGAGACGCTCCAGAACTTATTTTGAAGCGGGGCGTGGTGTGTTACCACAGTTTTCGGTGCGTTTGCCACACTTGGGGGGGCCTTTAACATGTAATGACAACACGATGCAAACACAAACACGATGCAAATTTGCAACATTTCTGAAACGCATGGCAAAGCGCACATTTTCTGTGTAGTTTGCCATGCATTTGGAAACACACTGATGTGAATGGAGCCGCATTGTTCTTGGGTAAACGCACCAATTTCACTTTCAGACTCCATTCCCACCTAGAGTAGTGGAAAAGCATTTTTTTGGCTCGTTTTCCCAGTGACACACATAGGGCAGCCTGTTGATTTCAATGGGCTGCGCTACACCTGGCAAAGTAGTTCATGGGACATTTTTGTACTTTTTTTTATTGCATTTGTCATCCGTTTATTCATGTGGCAAAAGGTGTGTTTGCTTCTGTGTTTGGTGTGCCATTAACAATTGACACTGAAAGTGCAACTAGGTAATTTTAGGTGTATAAATGTGGCCATAAACTTTACAATCTGATTGTATTATCTCCATACAATCTGCTTTAGATTTACCAAAACTATATAATAGAAGGACACACCATCTATCCAAATACTCTGTACCCAATCAGGCAGGCGCTTGCACTACTTTAGGGGTGTCCCGTGGGCTGCACGTTTTCCCAGGGAGTTAAGCATGCACCCTGAGCCCGTCTGAAGGGACGCTTGGGAAGCCAGGCAATGGGTGAAGGTGTGCTAATGAGGTCAGCTGGTAAACGAAGAAAATTAGGTCATACATCCCAGGAGTCTTCAGGAGGGGAGGAAAGGAGGAGGGGTTTTCTCAGCTAAGAACAAACTCTCCTGCATGCATGCTTGTGCTAAGGGCAGATGGATTCCAGGAAGTAAATGCTACATGAATCATTTTCACTTACACAAGATGGCCACGGCCAGAAATGCTAGGGTGTGTTTTTCAAAGTGATTTTTCATCAAAATAAAGCATGGAGACATAGATGGATGGGGGAGTTTGCTTTGAATATTAAAAATGAATTAAATAGTGTTTTTGATTTTGTGGTGCTTGAGCACTAGTATGTTTTGGAAAGTAAATGTGCAAATCTCATCCTGTTATCGATCTAAAAATCTGCTTCAGATTTCAGTGCATTGTATATTATAGTCTTAAATAGTTATATAAAGTTTGGCTGCCATTTCGTTAAGCCTGACACTGGTAGTCATCCCAACAACCTCTGGGAAAATGCTGCTATAATGGGTTACCTTACCAGAAGATAATTCCTGTTTGCAGTAATATGGCCCACAGTCTTCTGGCTCAAAGCGTCAGACTTTTGTTTGAAGGGAGTGTGCCTGGATTTTGTCTTGCATACAAATGGTACAGTTATTGGCCAGCAAACACGAATGTAGTGACGTACTACGAGCCGATAAAGAGGAGATTCAATTGTCAGGCGCCACCCTTTGGACTCCTTCTGCTAATTTTGTGTTAGTATAAGTTTGGTGAGTGTTGATTCGCACTTTTCATTTCGCGCTTTTCAGTTAGTTTCTGAACGGCCTTTCATCAACCAGCCATGTTGCGGAATTGGAGGCGATAACGTGTTATTTATTATTGGCCTTGGAGTTATTACATTGACCCAAGTCCAGTCCAGGAACAGGAGGAGGAGGATTTCCTGGACTAAAAATTGGTTGCTTTATTAAATCGTGACCAATTATGTCATATGCCTTTGTTGCGGGAGCTCCAGGAGAATAATCCGGATGATTTTAGGAATTACCTCCGGATGACGGACCCCTGCTTTCACCAACTCTTGGCATTGTTGACCCCCTATATGAGTAAAGGTGAACCTTGGCACCCCAGATGTTTTGGAACTACATTTCCCATGGTGCTCATACACTCTGCAGTGTAGTTGAGCATCAAGGGAAATGTAGTTCCAAAACATCTGGGGTGCCAAGGTTTGCCATCACTGCCCTATATTAAGAAGCAGGACACATTTATTTTTGGGTTGAATAATGATTTGATTTGTTATATTTTCTATATTTTTGGATGCATAGAATGCACTTTTTGGTTAAGTTCTATTGGCAGATAGCATGTCTAATTTTATTTGTTTTCTTTATTTAATGCACAATAAAACAATTGTGGAGAATAATACTTGGCTATGTGTTTTACTTCAAATGACAGTTGGGGAGTAGGCAGTTACATTTTAAAAAATACAATGTAAAATTGACAAGGGACACCAACATAGTTGTATCCATCCGAGGCTCTTTACCGAGATCGGTGATGCGGTGTGTCAGACTGACACGCCACACCACCAATTGCCACGCGCCCCCCTAGGGCACGCGATCATGGCTTATCCTGCTGGACGTCATATGACGCCCAGTCAGGATAACTGAACCACCGCCCGGCCGTCATTTTGCTATAGACCGGCAAGTGGTTAAACAGAGCAGCCCAGATCCTCTTCTTTTTGGGTCCCATGCCAGTGCTCCTGGCTCCTCCCACCTGCTTCAAATAGCAAGCCTTTTGCTATAGGGGCACTCGAACAGGCTCACTCCTGAGCCACGCTGTGTGTGACCATTCACACACTAGCTCGGCCCTGCCCCCCCACTCTCTTCTCATTGGCTCACTGGTTGTAATTGACACCAGCATGAGCCAACGAGGAGAGAGAGACCTGGGAGAGCCGCTGTTCTCATGAACATTGCTGGATGGGGCTCAGGTAAGTATGAATGTATTAAGGTAAAAATCCTTGAACCTTTAGAACTGCTTTAGGCTGAATTAACCTATAATTTGCTTTTGCATTCCCATTGACTTGTATGGGGAAAAGGCAATTCTGTAACAAAAAAAAAGCCTGTCAACATAGGCCCTAAAGTTAGCAAGTAATGTGCGCCTGAAGAATATGGCATGCCCATCACCAGGCTTGCACTACAGCAGGGGTCAGCAACTTGTAGATCATGGACAGGTGACTGGTAGATCAGGGTCTGGGCTTGCTGACCCGCAATGCAAAGGAATTACTTGTAAAGTTGGAGCTGTAGTAGGGAGCAAAAGCCGCATAAACCGATGCCTCCTCTGTAGTGCTGCCTGCTGTCCCATGTGGAGTAATAACAACTGCACTCCACCTCTTATCCCGGCTAGTGGTCTCCAGTGTGGTGCCAGCAGCAAGAAAGAAGAGATCATCAGGTCAGTGTGAAGCAATACACTGGGAATAATAGTATATGGCTGCTTTCACACTGATGCACTGCAGTTTACCCACAACAAGGGTGAAGTGCAGTGTACTTGCAGCTTTCCTGCAGGTTTGCTGATCTTAGCCATAGACTTCTATTATATCCTATTGCTTTACTACCACCAACTTTTTACGTGTGAACGAGCCCTAAGGGCGCTGCTGCCGTATGCATCTAAGGGCTCATTCACAAGTGCAGCAGGCACTGAAGCTCCTCTGAAAAGCTGCGTGTGTGTTGACAGGTGGTGAGGAGGTGATATGTTGCCTCCTTACCACCTGATTTAAAACCACGATTGCCAAGCAATGGACGTGCTTGCGACATGGTAATACGGCAATTAAATCAGGTCTGAGAAGGTGACACCGTGCCTGGTGATCTTTGACTTCTCCCGTGTTGTTCAGGTAGATCTCCACATCTTTAAGGTTGCCTACCCCTGCAGTATTTAGAACAAACCAATACCCTCAATATCAACCAATTATTATGAATTAAATTATGTGAGTATTTTATAGAATAAGTAGCTTCAAGTGTCCTTTTTGAAGGAATGTTATTAGGTATTGTAGGAAATCCCTAATCTCAGTTTTATGGCTATTTTCACCATTACAAAAAATATTTATTGGCACACAGCTGTTTGCATACACTAAAATTAAATTATGAATAAAAATGGTTATGCAGGTCAGCTCCCCAGCTCATCTCCATTGGAATGAACACTCTCTCTTCTATTAAAGCTGGAAGACACATTTCAGCATGAAAACAAAATAAAGCTGTGATCAAAGCAATGAGTGTCTGAACTAAATGCAGTATGTACGCGCACAACTTTTTTTTTTTTTTTTTAGGGCATTTGCATATACACACATAACACAAGTATGTACTGAGCAGAAGGAAAATGAAGAGAAGATTGGTACGGAAGAAATTTTATTCTTCACAGGCATTTAAACAGGACTAATTTGAACCACAGAGAATTCAGTCGGAAATATCTTTAAAAGCACATGCTAAATATCATTGAAAAATTGGAAAGCAGGACACGCTTCAGCAGTCTCACATTATCTAAGTTTTCCAGGCTCTTTTTTCTTGAAGTGCTTCATCACACACCAATAATTACAAAAAGCAAATATAAATTGGGCCAGTTTTATGTTATTCTGCTGGCCAAGCTCCGTGACACACATCTATTTTCAAAAATATTATATTAATTCTCCAAAAGAAAACAAGCGCTTTCCTCAGTCAACATTTCTCACCTTTGATCTTACATATACCTGCCTTGCAGTTATGTTCCCAGAAAACTCCCATATGATTTATTTTAGGACAATACAAGGGTCTTGATAGTGCAGGTATGGTGGATAGGATTATAGTGGTGATAATTTCCACCATTGTTCCTGGCTCTGTTCCCAACTTTATTATAATTTAGGTTGTTTATGCCCATCTTGGTATAGAGCGAGGAGAAGGCCTTCAAAAATACAGTAACCAAAACTGTAGTGTTTATCCTCATGACTAGGGATGAGCCGAACACCCCCCGGTTCGGTTCGCAGCAGAACTTGCGAACAGGCAAAAAATTTATACAAACACCGAACATGAATAATCAAAAGTGCTCATTTTAAAGGCTTATATGCAAGTTATTGTCATAAAAAGTGTTTGGGGACCTGGGTCCTGTCCCAGGGGACATGTATCAATGCAAGAAGTTTTAAAAACGGAAGTTCTTTCGGGAGCAGTGATTTTAAGAATGCTTAAAGTGAAACAATAAAAGTGTAATATTTCTTTAAAATTCATACCTGGGGGTGTCTGTAGTATGCCTGTAAAGGGGCGCATGTTTCCCGTGTTTAGAACAGTCTGACAGCAAAATGACATTTCAAAGGAAAAAAAAAGTCATTTAAAACTACTCGCGGCTATTAATAAATTGACGGTCCGACAACACACATAAGAGTTCATTGATAAAAACGACGTGGGATTTCCCCAAACCAGACCTCAAACCAAAATAAAAAATAAATAAAAAAAAATGTGTGGGGGTCCCCCTAAATTGAAGGGCCTTGTATGGATATTAAGGGGAACCTCGCGACAAAATTTTTTAAAAAAATGGCGTGGGTGTCCCCTTAAATTCAATACTAGGCTCATCAGGTCTGGTATGGATATTAAGGGGAACCCCATGCCAAGATGAAAAAAAAAAATTGCGTGGGGGTCCCCCTCAAAATCCATACCAGACCCTTATCCGAGCATGCAACCTGGCAGGCCACAGGAAAAGGGGGGGGAGAGAGAGCGCTCCCCCCCCTCCTGAACCGTACCAGGCCACATGCCCTCAACATTGGGAGGGTGCTTCGAGGTAGCCCCCAAAGCACCTTGTCCCCATGTTGATGGGGAGAAGGGTCTCATCCCCACAACCCTTGCTCGGTGGTTGTGGGGGTCTGCGGGCGGGGGGGCTTATCGGAATCTGGAAGCTCCCTTTAACCGCTTCCCGACCGCCCACTGTATATTGACGTCCTGTCTTTTAAAGATGGATATCTCGGTAACGGCAGCAGCTGCTGCCACAACCGAGGTATCCATCTTTAGGGCCGGCGATTCTGTACACGATAACGGTGGTCTCTGCGGCGGGTTCGCTGCGAGATCACCGTTATCGGCGGCGGGAGAGGTGCCACACCCCCTCCCGCCGCTCTCCCGCGCCCTCCGCCGCTTACCGGAGCCGTCGGTAGCGGCGGAGGAGATCGGGACCTGTCACTGCTGAGGTACTGAGACGAGTGAGGCCAAGATGGCCCCCACCCGTCTCTATACCATGTGACGGCCGGAGCGACGTCATTACGACGGCTCCGCCCACTTCTCTTAAAGGCACAATTTTTTTTGTGTCATTTTTTTAAACGACTTTTTTTTTTTTTTGCATTTTAGTCTAAATATGAGATCTGAGGACTTTTTGACCTCAGGTCTCATATTTAAGAGGACCTGTCATGCTTTTTTCTATTACAAGGGATGTTTACATTCCTTGTAATAGGAATAAAAGTGATCCAAATTTTTTTTTTTAAAAAAACAGTGAAAAAATAAATAAAATAAAGTAAAATAAATAATAAAAAAAAAAAAAAAAAAAAATTTAAATCGCCCTGTCCCGACGAGCTCGCGCGCAGAAGCGAACGCATACGTGAGTAGCGCCCGCATATGAAAACGGTGGTCAAACCACACATGTGAGGTATCACCGCGACCGGTAGAGTGAGAGCAATAATTCTAGCCCTAGACCTACTCTGTAACGCAAAACATGCAATCTGTAGAATTTTTTAAACGTCGCCTATGGAGATTTTTAAGGGTAAAAGTTTGACGCCATTCCACGAGCGGGCGCAATTTTAAAGCGTGACATGATGGGTATCAATTTACTTGGCGTAACATTATATTTCACAATATTAAAAAAAATTGGGCTAACTTTACTGTTGTCTTATTTTTTTTTTCAAAAAAGTGAATTTTTTCCAAAAAAAGTGCGCTTAGAAGACCGCTGCGCAAATACGGTGCAAAAAAAAGTATTGCAATGACCGCTATTTTATTCTCTAGGGTGTTAGAAAAAAAACAATATATAATGTTTGGGGGTTCTAAGTAATTTTCTAGCAAAAAAACCTGTTTTAAACTCTTAAACACCTAAAATCCAAAACGAGGCTGGTTTTGAAGTGGTTAACAAGGGGACCCCCAGATCCCGCCCCCCCCGTGTGAATTGGTAATGGGGTACAAATGTACCCCTACCATTTCACAAAAAAAGTGTCAAAAAGGTTGAAAAACACAAGAGACGGTTTTTGACAAGTCCTTTATTAATTCCTTCTTCTTTCATCTTCTTTCTTCTGGTCTTCCTTCGGTGTTCTTCTTCTTCCTCCATCTTCTTCTCCATCTTCTTCCTCCGCATCTTCCTCCAGGCTTCTTCTCTGCTCTGTCCGCACTTTTACCACTGCTGTTTGGCAGACAAACATTTACGCCAAAGAATTCTCCACATACACATGGACAGAAGACTCACCGTGCTAAAACTGGTTGAAGTAGTGAGTGTACTAAGAATGTTTTGACAGTTTGGGGACTTTTAAGAAACCAAATGCAGTTTTGCTCTTATTGCCCTACACATTAGGGCAATAAGAACATAAATTGTTTCTTTAAGCCCAGGAGTAATGTCAGCAGACTGAGCCTTCTCAAGCACACACTTGTACAAAAAAAAAAAAAAAAAAAAAGAAAAAAGGAGATTACACACCTCATTACCCCCAGCTGAAAGTACAAACACAGCTGCAGGGATATTAGAGTCAGACTATGGAAGAGAAGGTAAAGCCATACACTTATGTCCCCTGCTTTCTAGGTCAGCTATCATGGCTGTGACACTTGCCATAAAAAAAATAAAAGGTAAAAGGAAAACACCAAAGAGCCTGTGAACTCAAGCAGGGGACCAACTGTCCAGATAGTCAGTATCAGCTCTGCAAGAGGGGACACTGAAAGGAGCTGTTAGTGACGAGTAAACTGGGAGGGCCAGTAGAACCACTACCTCTGTACCCAGGGCTGCTGTTAACAATCATGGGGAACCATACAGCCTACCTGACAGGGCACCCCCCCCCCCACAGCACGTGGGTGATGGTGTACAGCACCAAACATAGACAGTCAGTATTTGGGCTACTTCCTGCATACCTGTCAAATTAGAGCCTGTGGCTGTGTCTGTACAGCCACTGCGTTCCCATAGAGTAACAGGGGGCTCTAGCTGCATGAACAAACTACTCATTCACACAGGGCCGGAGTACCAAGAGATTGAGGGCAGATTCCTCAATCCTTTTTTCTGCAGCCTCAGCTGTACTGCAGAATGAATGAATAGGAAAAGTTCTGTACAGAAGCTCCTTGTTCATTCACAAACTGAAGCATAGTAAATGTTTACTATACTTCAGGTATAAATGAACACAGGGATGATTGTTACCCATTGCTTACTGTGTTCATTCAAGAAATGAAAGGGCCAGTAAATATATCACGTTTACTGTTTTCTCCCCCCCCCCGCGCTCTCCATCGTGACACCCAGCAGGTGTCCCCTACAGGGGGGTTGGAGCTGCAGGAAGGGAGGGTCTGATTGTGGGGGATGTGATCAGAATAGCAGGGGGACACGATTACTGGAACCAAGCGGGAGAAAGAGGAGGAGAAGATGGGGGAGTCATGGGGGATCAGTTCCAGTGATAGCTACCGACCCCGTTGGTCTATCAACTCCATAAATCTATATGGGCACCTTGAACATATAGAGCCTGGGTCCTGTACAGGAGGACCGGTGCTACCCCCTTATCAGCGGCCCCTGTCTGCACCTAAATTCTGACATACTGCAAACATGAAAAGTACGAAAGTTCCTAAGGGATACAAACAAACCAGCTGCAGATGTCAAGGGAGGCCATATGGCCTTCTGCGACCTCATCACTAAGGTAGCAGAAAGAGTAATGCGGGAAGCTTTCAAAGGAGCGCTGTGGCAGTGAAGGTGGGAAAGAGGTCTGAGTGCGCACGTGTGACAGCAGTTGGTGGTGTGGCACACAGGCACAACATACTTGTGACACAAAAAAAGAAAAACTTAGTCCTATTAGCTAGAGTGTCTTTGACACATACAAAAAGTGGTACAGTTATCATTTGAGCCAAGTGGCTGTGACAGAGTCAGAGCACGAGCTCTGGAGCATTAAACCCTGATGGGAAGAAAGTTAACATACACCAGGCTCCAGAAAAGAGCATAGCTTTTGTGACTGCAGCCTCAAACAAGGTAAACAGTACCCTAGAGTGCCAATGTAGGGGCCAGGGAGAAAAAGCCTATTCAAGATAGTCTTTACCACTTTAGTGTGTGTATTCACTAGGGAGTCTTCAGGGACAGGATTACACCAGTGGGTATACCACTCCCCTGGACCCTTTATAATGCTCTGCGGCTAACACAGATGTCAGGTGCCTGCAAAGCACCCCAAGCAGGGCCCAGTGTTTCAAGTTCACAAAGGTCAGCCCCACTTTTTCATCATGGTGGGGTGTGGGTACAGATTCCAAGGCAGCACCCAGAGTGAGCCAATCTGGAAAACTGCAAAGGGAATGATCCTGGATCTGCAGTTAATAAAGAATCTTGATTGAAGAAAAAAATGTCTTACTTAAAAGGAAAAAAAATGTTTGTTGCTTTTATCCATGAAAAACATCTCTATGAAAAAGATGTCTGTTGTTCTATCTAGAACGTTAGCAAGAAACTGAAGCGTGGTACCAGTGGGGTATACCAACCGTTTTGTCACCAGTATCCAATTGACCTGTAGGTGGCAGGATAACCCATATGTGTCAAAATTACTTGTAATTATTAGGATTCCTTGCCCCTTAATGAATGATTAAGAAATACTGTACCAACTGATTTTCAGTTTCTTTGCAGCCGCCTGTGCACTGAACATCTCAAACAAGGTTATCAGCTTACCAAGCTATCATCTGTAGACTACAAAACACCTGTAAGAAGAGAGCTAACAAAAGCTACCACAGGACAGACAGGCTGCAAAATATGAATTTCTGTTTCTGGGTTTGAATACGCTTTAAAGGCTGGGTTCACACAATTGTGAATTGGATGCGGGTTTCTCCGCATCCAATTTGCATTGCTCCGGCTCTCTATGGAGCCGGTTCACAAATCTACAAAGTGGCTCTGGTGCGAATTGCACGGGAGTCCTGTGCGTCTTTTGGTCCGTTTCTGCCAAAAATTCAGGCTGAAATCGATCCTGAACCAGTGAATGGAGGATGCACCGGATACCCTGCTGTGAGTCACCCCGTGCTCTAGTCTGAACCCAGCCTATGAGTTAATGGTTAATCCAGTCTCCCCCCCCAAAAAATGGAAAGTCAGCAGTTATAAATATTGGAGTTGCTGACTTTTAATATAAGGACACTTACCTGTACAGGGATCCAGCGCTGTCCTCACCCGAGCCAATTCTACAATGGGCTTCGGGTCCAGGCATCGGCATCTCAACTAAGAACTAAACCTTCCTATTCTTTACAGTCAAGGAGGCTGCCATTATAGCCATAGTGCTGCACATGTAATCAGTTATGACACCAGCCATTTGATGGCTTGACAGTTCATTTGAAAACACAAGCAACTGAGATAATTCTCATTCACAGCATGTCTTGAATGTAATGGTTTTGGGAAGTAGTTAAATCAATGAGTTTAGTTCTGCTTCAACTGTCACTGCAGTAAGAGCAGGGGTGCAAAGGATTACAGTCCCACGCTAAAAGCTAATCGTATCAATCTTGCGGCACTGAAAATTAATTATGTTGGAAAGGAACTATTAGATAAAACTGCATGCTTTGGGTTGCTATAAAGGAAGTTTTTCTTTCAGACATAGATAAACGGCTCATTGTTTCTTCTGAAACTGCATTAGATCTAATATGTTATATTTGTTTTTCTGCAGATTTGGACAAATCCTTATGCCCCGTACACACGGTCGGACTTTGTTCGGACATTCCGACAACAAAATCCTAGGATTTTTTCCGACGGATGTTGGCTCAAACTTGTCTTGCATACACACGGTCACACAAAGTTGTCGGAAAATCCGATCGTTCTGAACGCGGTGACGTAAAACACCTACGTCGAGACTATAAACGGGGCAGTGGCCAATAGCTTTCATCTCTTTATTTATTCTGAGCATGCGTGGCACTTTGTGCGTCGGATTTGTGTACACACGATCGGAATTTCCAACAACAGATTTTGTTGTTGGAAAATTTTATATCCTGCTCTCAAACTTTGTGTGTCGGAAAATCCAATGGAAAATGTGTGATGGAGCCTACACACGGTCGGAATTTCCGACAACAAGGTCCTATCACACATTTTCTGTCGGAAAATCCAACCGTGTGTACGGGGTATTAGAACGTAGGAAGCCAATGCACTCAAAGGGGCTGTACGGGTTTTTTTTTTTTAAATAACATACATGTTATACTTACCTCCACTGTGCAGTTTGTTTTGCACAGAGTGGCCCCGATCCTCCTGTTCTGGGGTCCCTCGGCGGCTGTCTCGGCAATAGCTAACCTCCCTCTGGGAAGCTCTATCCCAAGGGAGTTAGCTTGCAGGCAGGCTCCCTGTCATATACACTACGTCCATAGACACAGCGTGTATGACGCGGTCCCGCCCCCCCGGCGGGCCACGTCATTGGATGCGATTGACAGCAGCGTGAGCCAATGGCTGCGCTGCTATCAATCTATCCCATCTATCCAATCAACAGCCAAACTCCGTGGAGAAGAGGACCCTGGGGGACGCGCACAGCAGGTGAACGGGCTCAGGTAAGTAAATGGGGGGCTGGGGGGGCCATCATTGCCAGGTCTTTTTTCAATTTAGTGCATAGGATGCATTAAGGTGAAAAAACACAAACCTTTACAACCCCTTTAAGCACTAAAGACAAAGCTTTACTTTTTCTTTTCTCTATACTCTATAGAGTACTTTGCATGGTTTTATAATACACTGCTCAAAAAAAATGAAAGGAACACTTTTTAATCAGAGTATAGCATTAAGCCTGAGGTCACACTAGCGCGATATCAGAGATCGCATGTGATTTGCACCTGCACCGCATGTGCTGATCACATGCGATCTCTGAGCAATGTGAGTTCAGCCATACAGTTGGATGGGCAACAATGAGATGACTTCCAAAGCAGGAATGGTTTTACAAGTGGAGGCCAATGACATTTGTTTCTCCCTTACTGACCTTTTATGACTGTTTTTCACTTGTTTTGCATTTGGCTAGGGTCAGTATCAATACTGGTAGCATGAGGCGATACCTGGACCCTATAGAGGTTGCACAGGTAGTCCAACTCCTCCAGGATGGCACATCAATATGTGCCAGTCCTAGGAGTTTTGCTGTGTCTCCCAGAACAGTCTCAAGAGCATGGAGGAGATTCTAGGAGACAGGCAGTTACTCTAGAAGAGCTGGACAGGGCTGTAGAAGGTCTATAACCCATCAGCAGGACCGGTATCTGCTCCTTTGTGCAAGGAGGAACAGGATGAGCACTGTTAGAACCCTACAAAATGACCCCCAACAGGGCACTGGTGTGAATGTCTCTGACCAAACAATCAGAAACAGACTTCATGAGGGTGGCCTGAGGACCAAATGTTGTCTAGTGGGCCCTGTGCTCACTCCCTTCACGGTGGAGCTTGATTGGCATTTGCAGTTGAGCACCAGAATTGGCAGGTCTGCCACTGACGCCCTGTGCTTTTCACAGATGACAGAAGGTTCACCCTGAGCACATGTGACAGACGTGAAAGGGGCTGGAGAAGCTGTGGAGAATGTTATGTTGCCTGTAACATCGTTCAGCATGACTGGTTTGGTGGTGGGTCAGTGATGGTCTAGGGAGGCATATCCATGCAGGCTAGACAATAGCACCCTGACTGCCATTAGGTCTCAGGATGAAATCCTTGGACCCATTGTCAGACCCTATACTGGTGCAGTGGGTCCTGGGTTCCTCCTGGTGCACGACAATGCCCGGTCCCATGAGAGTATGCAGCCAGTTCCTGGAGGACGAAGGAATTAATACCATTGAATTGCCCCCATGCTCTCCTGACCTAAATCCAATAGGACACCTCTGGTACATTATGTTTCGGTCCATCCAATGCCGCCAGGTTGCACCTCAGTCTGTTCAGGAGCTCAGTGATGCCCTGATCCAGATCTGGGAGGAAATACCCCAGGACACCATCTGTCATCTCATAAGGAGCATGCCCCCGATGTTGTCAGGCATGCATGCAAGCACATGGGGGCCATACAAACTACTTCGTACAATTTTGAGTTTCTGCAATCAAATTTCAGCAAAATGTACTAGCCTGCTGCATAATTTTTTCACTATGATTATCGGGGTGTCTTAATTCAGCCCTCTGTAGGTTGATAATTTTAATTTCCATCAAACAATGTGGCGTCTTTTCGTTCCTAACACATTACCCAGTCCATATCAGTATAGATATCCAGCATGATATTTTTCCCCACTGAGATCTTTTGTGTTTTAAAGTGTTCCTTTATTTTTTTTTGAGCAGTATAAGTATATATATATATATATATATATATATATATATATACACACACACACACACACACACGGTTCCCTGTCATGGTGTATGTTGCCCAGAATTCTCACCTAGGCAGGTTGAAGGGCTCCAGGGTGCTTGTTTAATTTGGAGGAGACTGTGCTTTCAGTTTCCTCTGTAATTGGTAAAAATCCAGTTGGGGACCTGCAGTCTGGAGATTTCATAGCGATCTGGGTATGAGGAAATCTCCAGTCCTGGGACCAGGATTTAGGAATAGTTGGGACACTGATTGTGCAGGTGGATTCAGGGCTTTTTGTAAGAGTCAGGAGCAGAGATCTGGGCTCCACCCTCCTGAGGAGTCCATGTGGGAACAAGGGAGTAGCCACAAGCGTTCATGTCTGCACGATACAGCCTGACAGAGGACCGAGGCATAAAGCTTGAGCAGTGGTGCTGCTAAAGAGCACCAGGAGGCTGAACATCATTTTGCATTGATGGTGAAGCCCCTGCGTGGGAATCCAGGATGGACTATATATTTTTGTTTAATAAAAGTGGGCCAACAGCCCTTAAAAACGGCAGAACTGGCATGGACTCTACTCACTGGTAAGCTCTACACTTAAGCTAAATAACCCCCAAACATTATACTAAACAATATTGTCAAAAGTATTGGGATGCCTGTTTTTACACACACATGAACATTAATGGCATCCCAGTCTTAGTCCATAGGGTAAAATATTGAGTTGGCCCACCCTTTGCAGCTATAACAGATTCAACTCTTCTGAGAAGGCTGTCCACAAGGTTTAGGAGTGTGTCTATGGGAATGTTTGACCATTCTTCCAGAAGAGCATTTGTGAGGTCAGGCACTGATGTTGGATGAGAAAGGCTGGCTTGCAGTCTCTGCTCTAATTATCCCAAAGGTGTTCTATCAGGTTGTGCAGGCCAGTCAAGTTCCTCCACCCCAAACTTGCTCATCCATGACTTTTTGGGCCTTGCTTTGTGCACAGGTTTAATTCATTTGGTGGAGGGTGGATTATGGTGTGGGGTTGTTTCTCAGGGGTTGGGCTTGGCCCCTTAGTTCCAGGGAAGGGAACTCTTAAGGCATCAGCATATTAAGACATTTTGTATAATTTCATGCGCCCAACTTTGTGGGAACAGTTTGGGGATGGCCCCTTCCTGTTCCAACATGACTGCGCACCAGTGCACAAAGCAAGGTCCATAAAGACATCGATGAGTGAGTTTGGAGTGCAGGAACTTGACTGGCCTGCACAGAGTCCTGATCTCAACCCAACAGAACACCTTTGGGGTGACTTGGAGCGTAGACTGCGAGCCAGGCCTTCTTGTCCAATATCAGTGCCTGGCCTCACAAATGCGCTTCTGTAAGAATGGTCAAACATTCCCATAGACACAAACACCTAAACATTGTGGACAATCTTCCCAGAAGAGTTGAAGCTGTTAGAGCTGCCTTCCACAGCTAATCACCAGGACTTTATGCTAGGGCTCTCACAGGTGAATGCAGTTTGGCAAAAACACAGGTGTGAATGTAGCCTTAAACGTGGATGTGTGGCTGTGTATGTGCAGCTGCTTCATCCCTATTCACTTACACAAGTTGCCTGCACACAACTACAGGTGGCTCCAGATGTGCAAACGAATGCTCTACTCTGAGCCCTACAGCAAGAAAAATACTAGGTAGTTCTCTTTGTTTATGAGATGGCTGGGCAGCTGTGTTTGCCGTAATTAAGTCTGTCTGTACTGTGCAGGCAGACCTTCATTTGCAATTGTAACTAGATTTGAATCACGGGCTGTCTGTACAAATGGTTAAAGGTAGAGAGGCTGCTATTTTTGCATTGTATGTTAAGAGGACAGACTTGGGACATGCTCACTCTAGCATTGCTCAAAAAAACCTTGCAGTCAGCCATGACATCTCCTCCTCAGGAAACATCTAAAAAGGAAACACATTTTTTTTAAAAAGTCAGCACTCTGTGTACATAGGAACACATAACATACTGGGGCTTTCTCAAATTTGACTGCAAGAGTGGCAATACGCTTTAGGCATTCAGTAGCCAAAGCAATTCTAAAAGAAAAGCAATTGCTCTCAAAACCAGATCTGTGAGCTAGTGTCAGCTACCTTTTCAATCATTATTTGAATATACTTATTAGGAGAATAGCATAACACAAATGCACAGAGTGGTTTACGCAAAGCCATGCAGAAAAAGTGTCAAGTGTATTACTGTACAGAAAGCAGACTTTTGGCCCAATACCTAAGAGTTTTATATCTCAAAGCTCCAAAACACTCATCAAAGATGGTCTTTTGTGTCGCTTGAAGTTTGTACTGTGAAAATGTACATAGGTTTTTTTGAGCTACAAGCTTCCAGTGCTTGTTGTAGGGTTGCACTGATACCAATACTGGTATCGGTACGGATACTAAGCATTTGCATGAGTATCGGTGCTCGCGCAAATGCTCCGGTACCTGAAATTTCCTGGCTTGGTTTTTCCAGCTGTCAGCGGGATTTCCCCACTAATGCCCTGTACATACGGTCGGATTTTCCGACACAAAATGTGTGATAGGACCTTGTTGTCGGAAATTCCGATCGTGTGTACACAAATCCGACGCACAAAGTGCCACGCATGCTCAGAATAAATTAAGAGACGAAAGCTATTGGCTACTGCCCCGTTTATAGTGCCGACGTATGTGGTTTACGTCACCGCGTTTAGAACGATCGGATTTTCCGACAACGTTGTGTGACCGTGTGTATGCAAGACAAGTTTGAGCCAACATCCGTCGGAAAAAATCCATGGATTTTGTTGTCGGAATGTCCGATCAATGTCCGACCGTGTGTACAGGGCATAACAGCTGAAAAGTAAAGAAAAGGATGGTGGCAATTATCAGGGCCGCCGCGTCCTTAACAACCAATGACATTTCAGCTGTCCACAGGTCTCAGGCTCCCAGCTCCAGAGGATCCACCTGCATGAGAAGCTGCATCCTAATCACCCCAGCGCTCAACTTCCCTGCCCTCACTTACCCCCCTACTACCCCCCCCCACCCTGCCCTCACTTACCCCCCTACCCTGCCCTCACCCAACGCCCTAACACATGCCCACCCACGCCCCAAACCACCGCTCTACCTACTCTTCCTAGGCAGTATATGTAATGGTATCGGTACTCGTACTTGGTGTAATGGCATCCCTAGTTTGTTGTATCAATAGACTTAACACCTAAAAAATGTGCATATTGTGCGTCTTTTCCCCCATAATATTTTGTTTTCCAATGGCTAAAAATACTTAAACAATGCTCATGCAAAAATGCTCATTAAAAAAAAAAAAAAGGCTGTACAGGGGCTAAAGATGCAAGTGTAAATGGCAAGCCTTAAAGTGATTGTAAAGTCTCATTTTTTTTTTACATGTTATACTTACCTCCTCTGTGCAGTTGGTTTTGCACAGAGCAGCCTGGATCCTCCTCTTCTTGGGTCCCTCTTAGCTGCTTCTGGCTCCTACCTCCTATTGAGTGCCCCCACAATCAGCAGCTTCCCATAGGGACATCCGAGCCGAGTCACAGCTTTGTGTGTCCATTCAGACACGGAGCCTGACCCGGCCCCGCCCCCTCTCCCCCCTGATTGGCTGAGCGACTCTGATTGACAGTCGCGGGAGCCAATGGCGTGGCTGCTGTGTCTCAGCCAATCAGGAGGAGTGTCCCGGATAGCTTTGACATTCGTGGACATCGCTGGAGAGATGGGGCTCAGGTAAGTAATTAGGGGGTGCTGGGGAGGCTTCTGCACACAAAAGGTTTTTTTCATCTTAAAGTGTTACTAAACCCACAACAGTAAAATCAGTCTATAAATGCAGCATAGAATGCTTGTTATACTCACTGTGGAACTGAAGGGGTTAATCGTCTGCATTGTATAAAAAGGCTGTTTTATCCTGTATGCATAGATCCTCCCTCTCCTGCATCATCTATCTGGGGAAGGCCAGCTAACACAGGCAGGGTAGCAGACCTGCACATGCTCAGAGCACATGCTCAGTTGTGTCTTTTATGCTGGAGAGAACATTTACTTGTTCTCAGAGCTAGCCAGGTCACATGATATTGACATCATACAAGTGGGCGTGTATACAGTCTGTAGTGAAAATCTCCTCCTACCTGAACTCTCAGCACTGGAGAAACTGTGCATTTTATCATGTAGCTGTGGAATGCAGATCATCCAAAAAGGTATATAGTGGCAGTATTTTAATGTAAAAAGAATATTTATAAGCTGGGGGGGGGGGGGGGGGCATTAACTATTTTCATATTACTGGGTTTAGTAGTGCCCCGTACACACAATCGGAGATTGATCGGACATTCAATATTTATATACCTTTTTTTGGCAACTGTTGGTGTTATCTATGCATGTAAACAATTTTACTTGAATAAACCATATACTGTATTTACTACTGTTATGTTTACTGGCGGAAACGGTACCCACTTCATTTAAAGCCCCAGGGCGAATCCTTTGTTTTACTATACGTTATAGGGATGGAAGTGTGTTACTGGGGACACCAGACCTTTCTCTTTTTTTCTTTATATTGAACCCGGGTGGAAGACACCCACTAGCCCAAACCTGATCTGTTGTCACCCCTGCCAGTATATACATGTATAAACAACTTCTACACTTTGATGCTATACTAGCTACTTATCCTCCAACATATTTTTTTATCCCAGTATTGTTTTATACCCTGGCTCCTTGTTTTGTGATTCTTTGGTTGGCGTTGGCATTTTTTGTCTCGCATTGGGGGCTTCGATGTGTACAAAGGGAGGCTTTTCCATGTCTCCTGCTGTCCCCATCTGCTTTCAGGCGGATGGGGACACCTACACATCGGCACCATGTTCAGGCTCTGGAGGCGTGGCTTCTGCGATTTTGCGGATGTCAGCGCAGCTGGACGCACTATATCATCTGATGGCTGGGGGATGTGTCCACATTTGCGTGCCTCCCTATGACAGTGGGCGCCTCCTGTGCTCACATGTCAGCCATCCACACATGGTGTTGGGGGCGGAGCCTCCTGGGCTCTTCCGGGGTTAAATTGGAGGTCAGGCATGGCTTGCATTTTAATTTCACTCTTCATTGAGGACACACACAGCTGTGGAGGTTGCCTGCTGTGTCTCATTACTCTTATATTCAAGATATTCACCACACTCAGGTATTCACCATCTTCACCTTTTGATACTTGTTACATTTAGGCATACTTGCATACCTCATACATAGCTTTATTTATTTTATTTATTCATTTTTATTTTTTGAGCACTCATTTTTATTTTTTGATATCACACATCTCACCACACTTGGTGTTATCTATGCATGTAAACAATTTTACTTGAATAAACCATATACTGTATTTACTACTGTTATGTTTACTGGCGGAAACGGTACCCACTTCATTTAAAGTCCCAGGGCGAATCCTTTGTTTTACTATTGATCAGACATTCCGACAACAAAATCCATGGATTTTTTCCGACGGATGATGGCTCAAACTTGTCTTGCATACGCACAGTCACACAAAGTTGGTCGGAAATTGCAAACGTCAAGAACGCGGTGACACGTATGACCAGCTGAGAGAAATGAAGTTCAATAGCCAGTGCGGCTCTTCTGCTTGATTCCGAGCATGCGTGGAACTTTGTGCGTCGGAATTGCGTACACATGATTGGAATTTCCGACAACGGATTTTGTTGTCAGAAAATTTGAGATCCAGATCTCAAATTTTGTGTGACGGAAATTCCGATGGAAAATGTCCGATGGAGCCTACACATGGTCGGAATTTCCGTCAACAAGCTCCCATCGAACATTTTCCATCGGAAAATCCGACCGTGTGTATGGGGCATAACACTTTAATCCATAAAATGCATTAACCACTTCAGCCCGGAAGAATTTACCCCCTTCCTGACAAAAAAGAGCGACAATTTAAAAAAAAAAAAGCGATATTTTTTACTTTTTGCTATAATAAATATCCCCAAAAAAACATTTCTTTCCCTCAGTTTAGGCCGATACCTATTCTTCTACAACTACATTTGGTGAAAAAAAAAATTGCAATAAGCCTTTATTGTTTGGTTTACACAAAAGTTATAGCGTCTACAAAATAGGGGATAGTTTTATTGCATTTTTATTTAATAATTTTTTTTTTTTTACTAGTAATGGCAGCGATCTGCGATTTTTATCGTGACTGCGACATTATGGCGACAGATCGGACACTTTTGGTCCTATTTTGGGACCATTCACATTTATACAGCGATCAGTGCGATTAAAAATGCACTAATTACTGTGCAAATGTGACTGGCAGTGAAGGGGTTAACCAGCAGGGGGCGCTGCAGGGGTTAAGTGTGTCCTAGGGATGTGTTCTAACTGTAGGGGGGATGGGCTAGCAGTGACACATCACTGATCACTGTGATCAGTGACAGTGTCACTAGGCAGAACGGGGAAATGCTTGTTTACATTAGCATCTCCCCATTCTTCTTCTCCGTGAGACGATCGTGGGTTTCCCCTCAGACATAGAGCCCGCAGAACCCGCGGTTGGACTCATGGAGTTCGCAGCGGGCACGTGCGTGCTCGCTTGCTGTGCAAGCCTTCGAGATCGCGTACATTAACATGATTTTGCACAGCGGAGCCAACCTGCTGCAGTAAAACTGCGGGCGGCTGGTCGGCAAGCAGTTAAGATAGAAAACCACCTGCCTTTACAACTCCTTTAATTTGAGTTGTAGTCAATCCAGTCACATCAATTATGATTGTCTGTTACTGGTTAAGGCAGCAAAACCATAGTAATACTTTTTTTTTAAATTTTAGATTAAGTGGAGTAATAACTTTTGTTGGGCACCTGTTCAAAGAGAAGGGACATATGATAGGGCCAATCTTCCCCAATAAATAAAAACAAAAAAAAAAACAAAACAAAAAAAAGTTGACGGGATTTAACTCCAATCACTGATACTACAAATCACCCCCCCCCCCCCCCCCCATTAACATCATACAGGTACTTGCATCACCAACACTCAAAACCTCATGAAGAGACTGCAGATGACCGTACAGAACAGCAATCCTATCTAGCTCCATTAAGATATGTTAAGGAGATTCTAACAGATCAGATTATGTGAGACACATTTGGAGCTAATCTGAGAAATCTACTACAGAATACCACTAAACAGTACTAGTGCTTATGACAAGTGTAGATTATTCTGGGAGACAATAATCTATTCAATAGAAGAAATCATTTCAATATTTTCTTTTGATTTGGGCTATTTAAGGGGCACATTTTTACAGTGAGATGGAATGAATGTGTCTTACAATGTGCCTGTTCTTTTAATTGCCATTTAAAACTGCTATGGAATGGTGTCTAGATGCAGCATAACGAAAGCAATATGTGGGGAAAAAAAATGTGTGTGTACAGTGTTTATATATATATATATATATATATATATATATATATATATATATATATATATATGTGTGTATATTATATAAATATTTATTACACACACACAATCTCTCTTTTTTGTAAATATTTTATTATATCTTTTCATGTGACAACACTGAAGAAATTACACTTTGCTACAATGTAAAGTAGTGAGTGCACAGCTTGTATAACAGTGTAAATTTGCTGTCCCCTCAAAATAACTCAACACACAGCCATTAATGTCTAAACTGCTGGCAACAAAAGTGAGTACACCCCCAAGTGAAAATATTCAAATTGGGCCCAATTAGCCATTTGCCCTCCCCGGTGTCATGTGACTTGTTAGTATTACAAGGTCTTAGGTGAGAAAGGGGAGCAGGTGTGTTAAATTTGGTGTTATCGCC
This sequence comes from Aquarana catesbeiana, assembly GCF_042186555.1. NCBI lineage: Eukaryota > Metazoa > Chordata > Amphibia > Anura > Ranidae > Aquarana > Aquarana catesbeiana. Next base: position 277,689,367 of record NC_133327.1, read on the forward strand.
ATGGCACCTCATGGCAAAGAACTCTCTGAGGATAAAAAAAAAAAAAAAATAGTTTCTCTACATAAAGATGGCCTAGGCTATAAGAAGATTGCCAATACCCTGAAACTGAGCTGCAGCACAGTGGCCAAGACCATACAGCGGTTTAACAGGACAGGTTCCACTCAGAACAGGCCTCGTCATGGTCGACTAAAGAAGTTGGGCGCACGTGCTCAGCGTCATATCCAGAGGTTGTCTTTGGGAAATAGATGTATGAGTGCTGCAAGCATTGCTGTAGAGATTGAAGGGGTGGGGGGTCAGCCTGTCAGTGCTCAGACTATATGCCTCACGCTGCATCAAATTGGTCTGCAAGGCTGTTGTCCCAGAAGAAAGCCTCTTCTAAATATGATGCACAAGAAAGCTTGCAAACGGTTTGTTGAAGACAAGCCGACTAAGGACATGGATTACTGGAACTATGTCCTGTGGTTTGATGAGACCAAGATAAACTTATTTGGTTCAGATGGTGTCAAGTGTGTGTGTCGGCAACCAGGAGAGGAATACAAACACAAGTGTCTTGCGTACAGTCAAGCATGGTGGTGGGAGTGTCATGGTCTGGGTCTTAATTAGTGCTGCCGGTACTGGGGAGCTACAGTTCATTGAGGGAATCATGAATGCCAAAATGTACTGTGACATACTGAAGCAGAGCATGATCCCCCTCCCTTCGGAGACTGGGCCGCATGGCAGTATTCCAACATGATAACGACCCCAAACACACCTCCAAGACAATCACTGCCTTGCTAAAGAAGCTGAGGGTAAAGGTGAAAGACTGGCCAAGCATGTCTCCAGACCTAAACCTTATTGAGCATCTGTGGGGCATCCTCTAACTGAAGGTGGAGGAGCGCAAGGTCTCTAACATCCACCAGCTCTGTGATATCATGGAGGAGTGGAAGAGGACTCCAGTGGCAACCTGTGAAACTCTGGTGAACTCCATGCCCAAGAGGGTTAAAGCAGTTCTGGAAAATGGTGGCCACACAAAATATTGACACTTTGGGCCCAATTTGGACATTTTCACTTAGGGGTGTACTCACTTTTGTTGCTAGCGGTTTAGACATTAATGTGTTGAGCTATTTTGAGGGGACAGCAAATTTACACTGTTATACAAGCTGTACACTCACGTGTTGTCACATGAAAAGACATAATAAAACATTTACAAAAATGTGAGGGGTGTACTCACTTTTGTGAGATACTGTGTGTAATAATATATAAATATATATATATATATATATATATATATATATATATATATATATCTCCAAGTTAGAACAAGAGAGTGGAGATGAGATGTAGGCTTTTTTTACGAACCTGCTATTTGATAGAGACCCTGACACGGTTACTGAAACAGATATTATACAGGAACACTCTACACTCTAGAGATGCGCATCTTCACTGGTCACACAATTTGATTACGATTAGCAGTCAAAATAACTCAATTTTTAAAAATGTTATCTGCTCTTAAGAAAAAAAAAAAAAAAAAAAAAGGGACACCCCCTGCATGTAGCAAAGTCTTAACACAGCAGACAGTATTTATTTAGAACAGTACAATTTAAATGTTTTGCGTTTCCTAGACCTTTGCGGTAATACTGTGCAACCTAAAAAAAAAAAAATGGAAGTACCACTACTGTAATCTCTGTGATGTCACCTATGGAACAGTGTTAGTAACAGCCTGTTACTTGACTGCTGTTTCAGGTAATAAAATGGATTATCAGATAATTTTTTAAATAGAGGGTGTGGATTGTGGATTGGGAAAACTCAGCAGGTTTTGTGCCGTAAATTAACATCCTATTTTATTGTGGCCTTTTAAAATGTGTATATTTACTCTTGCTTTTTTTTACTTTCAGCTCCATACTTAATCTTAAAAACGGAGTTCCACCCAAAAGTGGAACTTACGCTCATTTGTCTCCTCTCCCACTCCGGTGCCACAATTGGCACCTTTTGCGGGGGAGGGGGGACCGGATACCTGTCTTTGACAGGTATCCAGTTCCCATTTCGCCTGCGGCCCATGACGTCACCGTGGGGCTCCCCTCCTCCTCCCCGTTGCCAGGCCAATAGGAGAGAGGAGCGGGGCCTCAGGCACGCACAGTAGGGTTCCCGGCGTGAAGCCAGAAGGCTACACTGCCAGGTTCCCTTACCCGCCATGACAACGGCGGCACCCGACAGCTGATGGAAACATCAGCTGCAGTCCTGACATCGCTGTACTCCAGGACAGGTAAGTGTCCTATTATTAAAAGCCAGCATCTGCAGTATGTGTAGCTGCTGACTTTTGATTTTTTTTTTTTTTTTTTTATCTGTCCCCTGGCGTCGGCAGTGCCCAGGGGTGCGCCTGTCCATCAAAAAGAGGTGACAGGTGTACATAGCCACAAATCCCGAGGAGGGGGAGAGCATGGATGGGAATGGCATGCTGGCATGTTGCAGCGCCCGCCTCCTGAGGCCACATCATCCAATGGTGGTGAAACGGCGCTAGGCACAGCCAGCCCGCCTGCGCATTTCGTCAGCAGCAGGATGTGGAAGAGCACAAACTCATTCCACTGCCAGCGCCACCATGACACTTCTATGGGAGGAGGGGGGAGGAGCAGGGATGACGACATGCCCAATCATGATTCAGCTGGATTCTGCATTGATGCAGAATCGTTCAATGATGCATCAATGTGCCAATTTTTAACACCCCTAGAAACCTCCCCTCCAACATACAGAAAGAAATCCAAAAAATGTCCAACTCAGAATAATGCGAAAGTTGATTTATTGCTCAAATTAGTTACTAAAGATGTGGAAAAATTAGAATGGAGGAATACAGTCCAAATTTGAACAAAAGGTAGTTTGAGGCCCTTAAAAGCTTACAAGAACGCTGTGACTTAGTGATCAAGCCCTCTGATAAGGGGGAATGGGTGTAGAGGAACACACTATCCTAGCTTATATAGATATGGAATGCCTATATTCCTACAGTATATCCCCCATGAGAGAGGAATTAGGGTGGTAGAGAGCTTCTTGTGTGAGAGAAGTAGAAACTGCTATACATACAATGCCTTCTTTATAGAGATCTTGAGTTTCATACTCACAATGTTTTCACATTTGACCGCTCCCACTACCCCCAGGTGCAGGGTGTGACAATGGGAACCACCTATGCCCCCTCATATGCCAACCTCTATCTGGGGGAGGTTGATTTTTGGCTCTGACGAGTTGTCTTTGTACCTTCACCAGGTGTCGCTCTGGCGGAAGCACATAGATGATATTCTTATTTTTTGGACTGGAACGTGCGAGTCATTATTCGAATTTGTGGGGCAACTTAACAACAACTGGAATCTCAAATTCACAATTAATATGGATGAAACGACTTTACCTTTTTTAGAATTAACCATTAGTAAAGATCCAGAGGAAATTTCTACTGGGAATTCCCTGCTTCAGATGGAACGTGTACATCCTAGACATATTATCAGGGGTATCCCCATGGGACAATATAAGTGACTTTGCAGGAATTGTTCGAGAGTTGGAGACTTTGAAATACAGGCTCGAGGTCTGAGAGATAGGTTTCTCAGACGAGGCTACCCCACTTAAGCGGGCATATCAGAAAGAGAAAGGGAGTCCACGTGATTTGCTACTCTATCAGGGCGACAAATAGCCTATCTTACAATTTAACAGTCAAAGTGACAAGATCAGGAGAATTACACAGAGACACTGGCACTTGTTAAGTCTGGATAATATCACGCATTTGGTAGATGATCGGCCGCACATGACATTTAGACGCGGCAAATCACTAAAGGACAGCCTGGTTAAAAGACATTGACAGAAGAGGTAGGCAAGACCCCTGCAGTACATGCCCCAAAGGCATTTTTAGATGTGGTATCTGCTCTTACTGTGAATTTATATGTGTGACAAGAGAAGCAGTGAGTGTAGGTGACATCGCAATTGTTTTAACACTTTGTAAATTGTGAAACGACAGGGATAGTCTATCTGTTAACATGTGGTTGAGGGGCCTTTTACATGCACAAAACACGCAAGACGTTCTGGCAATGCAATAAAGATCACGTCGCTGACATTAGAGGGGCCAACTTAGAGAGCCCAATAGGAAAGCATTTTGCAGAATGACATGCATACAAAATTTTATTCATTGCAGTTTCTGGCATTGGCCAGAATACACCCCCACCCGCGTGGTGGTGATTTTGAGCAACGTATTTTACAAGTTGAGATGATCCAACCTTTGCTCTCGACACGTGTTTGTTCTTGTAAGTGATTGTTTGCCGTTTTAATTTTATTTTGCCTTTTTTTTGTTTGTTTTGTTTTCCGGAGGGCATAGTGGTGAATTGAATAAAATTGTTGTTACATACCTTTGCATATTCATATTTGCTCAATTGTATTTTTTTCACCTTTCATTGTGATCTATAAAGGGAATATACTGTTACAAGCGAATATGCTAATCTGAAGAAATCGTGTTCAACCATAAAACGTGTTATTGGAGTAGTACACTTGAGAGTAATCTTTTTATACAAGATGATTTTGTCTGTGTAGTTGAATATTTCATGTCTAAGTAGTACACAAATTTTGTACAATAAAATATATTTTTTTACATGTTGTTCGATATGTTCTCAAATTTATATGTAGAGAGACCACCATTTAAAGCCCTATACCCCCCACCTTTCTTCTAGTATTGTATTTTACTTGGGTGGTGACTACCATTACGCCTGCTGGCTCCACCGTTTATAGAGATATACTACATAACAGGAGGTTACACCTACAGTAGCTATCAATCCAATCACTCTGTGACCAATCAGGCAGGCTCTTACACTATACAGTTGATGGTATCCAAAGTGATCCAAAGGAGACTGTACAATCAAATGGTATAGTGTGTATTAAGAGCTTTCCAGACTTCGAGGGACACACTTCTTCAGTTTTCAATACTTTGCTCCAAATAGCCTGTTATGTGCTCGCTCAGCTCCTGCACACTGTGCCAAATGAACAATCTGTGCAAGATGAAGGTAAAGTACAAAACTATTGATGGCTGTTTTTCAGTGAGAATAGTGTTGACTGATAATGATTGCATTGAAAAAAGCATGTAACTGCAGAGGTGTATAACAAACACACATTCTCCTGCACTTGCAAGTGGGCCCAAATGTGGCTCTTGTCTAGACTCTCATCCTGGCTTATCTATGTCACGCCTTGCTGCCCTCAAAAGACTGGGGAAGTCTGCATGCACTGAAAACACAAAATAAAACAGAGGGCGCACAGGTCTAGTGCATTATACTCAATCTAAATCTTTAATATGTAAAAGACGTATGTATTATACTCACAAATGAATGCATGTGTGACAGCTTTTACTTTTCCCCATAGCCAATCTCCTTAGAAACACGCTAGCCTGCTGTACTTCCGGATATCGAATCTGTTATGTGATATGTCTCATCGTGGACCTAAAGCTGCTGTCTTATGAAAAGCTGTGACACATGCGTTTATATGCAAGTATAATACTTACCTCTGTTACTTATTAAAGATTTATATTGAGGATAATGCACTAGGCCTGTGCACCCTCAGTTTTATTTTGTAATTCAACTGCAGAGGTGGGTGAGAACAATCTCTTGGAGGGGGGGTGCGGGGGGTGGGAGTGTGTGGTAATGAGGTCAACTACTTCCTTATAACGCTTTTTCCATCTCAAATAGCAAATTTCAGGATGGGTAATGAAGGAGTTTTCTACAGGAGACTGTGGAAGCGGAGGTAAGCCCTGTCCTAGGAGACAGAGAAAGCTTTTTCTTTTCTGCAACAGAGTTACATTAATGGTACATAGGGAAGCTGGAGTTTAGAGGGAAAAATAGGTGAACTTAGCCTTTCAGCTAAAGTATATATTTATCTGAGATTAACCAAATCTGATATTTCAGTTTTCAGTAGAGACTGAATCCGTAACAGGATTCTTACACTGTATATCTCTGGAGGCAAGTTCTCTGGGCTAACTACCAACTTCATTATTTTAGAAATAATGCAATAAGAGAATTGTGACTGCAGTGACAGAGGCAGAACTCTGGCTGGGAGATCTTAAAGCTGGAGTGCTCAGATTAAAAGAAGAAGAGGGTGTTTTAACCCCCCAGTGTCCAAAGACCAGAAAAAAATGGCTTTGTGTGGGTTGGTCCAGAAAGACTAATCAATCTGCAGTCTCCGCACTCAACACAGCAGAAGGGTTGTATATGTACATCAGTCAAACTGGCCACACTCCAGGAGGTGTTAGAATGAAAGTGCTGAGACGGCACAGACCTTGGCGTTCTTTTTAAAGTAGAAAACAAATACAGTTAACTTGCAGATTGTAATATGGCTGTTCCCAATAGCGGTCCCAATAGTATAAGTAATCTAGCGCAGGTTCTCAACCTTTTTTTCAGTCAAGGCAGCCTTTAGAATTGTGCACAATTTTGGGGAACACCAGTCTGAAGGCTCGTTCACACCAGAAGGTGCATCCGAGTGTGCTCGCTTATTTGTGCGTTTTTTTCAGTGGGCTGCTCTATGCGTGTGAAACACATGGTTTTTAAAATCTTGCTGCACCAAAACGTTTGGTGCTGCAGTACTATGCATTTTAACAGGTGCAAACACATGCGCATTTGCTGGATGAATTAGGAATTATTGGCACCCGTGCAAAAGGCAACACATTTTTGTACAGTGCAGGAAATGCATGACCCCCCCTCCCCCCCAAAAAAATACCATCTTCTAGCAAAAATCCTCCCCCTCCAAAAACAATTGCTTCTAGCACAAATCTATCTTCCCCAAAATCCCCTCCTCCAAAAAAAAATCCCTGCTTCTAGCACAAATACAATCCTCAATTCTAGCATAATCCCCCCTCCCAACAGATATTCTACCTCAAAAATCTCCACCCCTCCCCCCAAATTCCCCCCTCCTAGCAAAAATGTGGGCTGTGCCATCTTCCCCGCCAGGAGAAGACACAGAAATCTCAGATCAGCACTGTACAGGGTTTGATTACAGCCCCCTACCCACAATTTTTGCTGCCAGGACAGAAGGAGATGGGGAGGTAATCAAACCATGTACAGTCGGATTTGTGTGTGTTCTGTCTTAACTCCCATATAGAGACAGGGAGGAAAGAGCACAGCCCATACCTCCTGCCACCTCCTATCTGTACTCCTGTCAGCAACTCAAAGCTGTGCGGGTACCCAACATGTCCTTAGCAACCAATTGAGTCATTGGTTGGTAGGACACAGGTGAGTGACCAGCAGACAGTACATCAGCTCAGGCAGTACAGGCAGATTTTCGTCCTTTTGCCACAGCACCTCTTGGCGGCCCACCATTTGACAACTGTTGATCTGGAAAATCCAAGTTGCCATAGCACACTTTTTTTTTATAAAGTGTGACAGATGTTTACACAAAATATTGCTGAGGCCTTCATATTGGGTGTCAAATGAAAATGACACTAACTATTAAGGATTCAAAGTGTTCTTAATCAGTGACGTCTAAACACAATGGTCACCCTGCATAGTCACGGCTATATAAACACCAACTTGTTCATGTAAAATATCGAGGCCCGTATAGAACGAGAACAAAAGAAAAAAAATGATACAAAACAAGAAGAAACAGCAAATTAAACTCAAACTTGAATAATTTTTAAGCAGTCTCTCATGAACACACCCTTAAACACAAGATGATATTCTACCTACTGTATCTGATGGGAGAAAATGTGGAGGGTTTAAAATCCATTTCCTACCATATTACTTCAATACTTTATGTTCAAGGCACAGGTCAAAACATAACAGCTAAAAATTATATTACCAGTCCATCTTCCCTGAAAACACCTTTAGCCCGAGAGAATTTCAAGGAAGAACCCAGAATGAAACCTAGCTCCTTTCATTAAAAAAAAAAGTCAGCAAAAGCTGTAAATGTTGGTAAAACATATTGGGCATAGACAAACTAAAGAAGCTAATGAAAACTACTCTTTTATAACCGAGTTCCTTTGAATTGATTGGAAATAACTTTTATAACAGACCCATATTGTTCAGAACACTTCACTATTCAGATCACACTCCCCCATATAAAGCACTACAGAGACATTTGAAACCCTTACCTTTCCTACCTGAATAATTTGAAGAGTCTGGAGGATTGAAGGAACAAAGCAAGTATTTTAGATGTGTCTAGAAAATATGTTAAATGCGCAAAAAAAAAAAAATAAATAAATAAAAATAGAAAAAAAGGGAAAACTGTTGCTAAAAAATAAATAAATAAGGCTTGAAACCAGGTCTCTTTGGGAACATTCTTGACCTTGGTTAGGGGGCTCACATACAGTATCTCACAAAAGAGAGTACACCCCTCACGTTTTTGTAAATATTTTATTATATCTTTTCATGTGACAACACTGAAGAAATTACACTTTGCTACAATATAAAGTAATGAGTGTACACAGCTTGTATGATGCTGCGTACACACAGTCGGACTTTTCGACCGGACTGGTCCGACGGATGCTGTGTGTGGGCTTCACTGGACCTGCAACGGACTTTTCCAGTCGCAAATCTGACGGACTTTAGATTTGGAACATGCTTCCAATCTTTACGTCGTAACTCCGCCGGACCCAGAAATCCGCTCGTCTGTATGCTAGTCCGATGGACAAAAACCTACGCTAGGGCAGCTATTGGCTACTGGCTATCAACTTCCTCATTTTAGTCCAGTCGTACGTCATCACGTACGAATCCGTCAGACTTTTGTGTGATCGTATGTAGTTAAGTCCGTTCGTTATAAAGTCCGCTGCAAGTCCGCCAAAAGTCTGTCGAAAGTTTGTCGGACGGGCTGTCGGACTTTTGTAGCCGAAAAGTCCGACCGTGTGTACGTGGCATAACAGTGTAAATTTGCTGTCCCCTCAAAATAACTAAACACACAGCCATTAATGTCTAAGCCGCTGGCAACAAAAGTGAGTACACCCCTAAGTGAAAATGTCCAAATTGGGCCCAAAGTGTCAATATTTTGTGTGGCCATCATTATCTTCCAGCACTGCCTTAACCTTCTTGGGCATAGAGTTCATCAGAGCTTCACAGGTTGCCACTGGAGTCCTCTTCCACTCCTCCATGATGACATCACAGAGCTGGTGGATGTTAGAGACCGGGCGCTCCTCCACCTTCCGTTTGAGGATACTCAATAGGGTTTAGGTCTGGGGACTGCTTGGCCAGTCCATCACCTTTACCCTCAGCTTCTTTAGCAAGGCAGTAGTCATCTTGGAGGTTTGTTTGGGGTTATATTGGAATACTGCCCTGCGGCCCAGTCTCTGCAGGGAGGGGGATCATGCTCTGCTTCAGTATGTCACAGTATATGTTGGCATTCATGGTTCCCTCAATGAACTGTAGCTCCCCAGTGCCAGCAGCACTCATGCAGCCCCAGACCATGACACTCCCACCACTATGCTTGACTGTAGGCAAGACACACTCGTCTTTTTACTCCTCACCTGGTTGCCACCACACAAGCTTGACACCATCTGAACCAAATAAGTTTATCTTGGTCTCATCAGACTACAGGGCATGGCTCCAGTAATCCATGTCCTTAATCTGCTTGTCTTCAGCAAACTGTTTGCGGGCTTTCTTGTGCATCATCTTTAGAAGAGGCTCCCTTCTGGAACGACAGCCATACAGACCAATTTGATGCAGTGTATGGTCTGAGCACTGACAGGCTGACCCCCCATCCCTTCAACCTCTGCAGCAATGCTAACAGCACTCATATGTCTATTTGCCAAAGACAACCTCTGGATATGATGCTGAGCATGTGCACTCAACTTCTTTGGTCAACCATGGTGAGACCTGCTCTGAGTGGAACATGTCAAGTTAAACCGCTGTATGGTCTTGGCCGCCGTGCTGCAGGTGTTTCAGAGTCTTGGCAATCTTCTTATAGCCTAGGCCATCTTTATGTAGAACAACAATTTTTTCAGATCCTCAGAGAGTTCTTTGCCATGAGGTGTAGAACTTCCAGTGACCAGTACCAGTGAACAGTATGAGAGAGTGAGAGTGATAACACCAAATTTAACACACTTGCTCCCATTTCACACCTGTGACCTTGTAACACTAACGAGTCACAGGACACCAGGGAGGGAAAATGGCTAATTGGGCCCAATTTGGACATTTTCACCTAGGGGTATACTCACTTTTGTTGCCAGCAGTTTAGACATTAATAGCTGTGTGTTGAGTTATTTTGAGGGGACAGCAAATTTACACTGTTATACAAGCTGTACGCTCACTACTTTACATTGTAACAAAGTGTCATTTCTTCAGTGTTGTCACATGAAAAGATATAATAAAATAGTTACAAAAATGTGAGGGGTGTACTCACTTTTGTGAGATACTGTAGGTACTGGTCATTATGCCAAGGCAATATGACCCCACAACATAAACTACTCTTTGATCTGTAAGACTTCTTCAAAGCACTAATCATATCCTAATGTTTTGAGTGGAGAAAGCTCTGTTTTAAGCTTTATCTGGGTTTTGTAATCCCGATTTGGGACCTGGAGATTAAAGGTTCCAAAATGCTGTGGCCTTTGGTCCTGGGTCCAGGTTTTGCTGGAGGCCTGCAGTCTGTGCAAGTACACAGGTATGCAGGATAGTTATAAACCAAATCTGAGCACAGTTCGGGACTCCCATTTTAAAACACAGGCTTGGTGTGAAGACAGGAATGGGATCCTGTCCGGAGGTGCTCTATCCAAGAGACTGCACTCCAAGTTGGAGGAGTTCTATGTCCATGGGACTGAGAGAGGTGATGCAGTTATGCAAGTCTGGAAGACCAAGAGAGGGTCTGGGAGACTGAGAAGGTTGGGACAAATGAGTGAGTCCATGGGACGGGGGGAACTAGGTCTCAGAGGAGCGAGAGCCCAGGGTGTCAGGTGAATGCCAACCTACAGGCCAGGACAGGGCCCATGCAGCGAGCTGCTGTAATCAAGGCTTAGTTAACAGAGAGCTGGGTAAAGTAACCTGACAGGAGCAGTGGTGCTGCACAAGAGAGCCAGATGTCTTAGAACTTAGTTGTTTTGCTGTGTGAAGGCTGACACCCCTGTGTGGGAAACTGTTGCGTTGAGAACTTTGATTTTTTTTGTATTCATTAAAAGGGGGCTGCAAACCTTCTAAACCTACAAGTTTGGACTGGCACCCCTTGTTAAAACGCATCTAACACATGAGCCAACGATCCCCCATATCACATAGTTGACATTTTTGTAAATTTGGCCTTCTGTAATCTAGTGTTAATCATGTGTTATATTCAAAAATATAATGTTTTGACATACTATTCCATTTAAAAGGTAGAAGCATTAAAGACTAAGTAGTTGAGGAAGATACCATTGTGTTTTCAGATTTAGGAGGAGCATATCATTATGTTTTCTTAAGCCATGTACATACGGTAAGTGTTTGCCAAGTTTCTTCACTATAAGTTAAAGTGGGTCACAACAGAGAGGGAGTTATACATGCTGGAACAAATCGTTCCATCTCATGGTTGTTGAAAATTTGTGATATTAATTTCTGTTTGGGGGAGTTAGGAGGCACAGACAATGGGAATATATCACTGGCTAAAGAGACTAGTTCCACAGTGGTCTTCCATGAAAACTCTCATTGATGAAATAACTTGGGCTTCTCTGTCTTTAATATGCCCTCCCACAAGAACCTACTTATACCAATCTACTATACCTCCTGTTTACACTAGTACACTAGAAGTAGCTAGGAAAATTCTACCACACTAGGTGGCTGCTAAGAAGATTTCCCATGTGTCAGGACCCTCATGGTACATTAGTACTAGAGCTGTACAATTAATTGTTAAAAGATTGCGATCTCGATTCAACCCCCCTGATGATCTGTATTGCAGAGTTTCCCGATTCTTTCATGTAACAAGTAAGGAGAGTTCTCTGCTCACTCTGGCAGTCTGCCAAACCGGGCAGTCTGCCAAGTTTTTAACAACATTGTAACTCTTCTGTCTTAGATCAAAGGGATAAAACTTCTGTATGTAAATGCAGGAAGTTTAACCACTTAAAGTCTAAACCTTTTTCTGACACTTGTTTCTTACAGTTAAAATCATATTTTTTTGCTAGAAAACTACTTGGAACCCCCAAACATTATATATATTTTTTTAGCAGAGACCCTAGGGAATAAAATGGTGCTTGTTGCAATATTTTATGTCACACTGTATTTGCACAGTGGTCTTTCAAAATACATTTTTTGGTGGAAAATACACTTCAATGAATAAAAAAAAACAAAAAAAAAAAAAACGAAACAGTTAGCCCAATTTTTTTTGGTTCATGTGAAAGATGATGTTACACCATAAGAATCGTGAGAGAATCGTAATCTATCTTCTAAGCAAAAAAAAAAAAAAATTGCAATTCTCATTTTAGCCAGAGTCGTGCAGCTGTAATTAGTGCACCCTACTGTGATTAGGGCCAATTTAATATATAGTCTTAAAAGATGGTCCATGGATCGTGGGAAAAATGCTGCCATCTCCATATGGCCTCTGCACAGTGGCCTCAGAGCTACACAGCAGTTTTTAGGGTTCAGGAAATACTATCAGTAGTTAACCAACAACTACTCTGTTCTTGTTGCTCCCATTGTCATTCTTACCCAAAAGATACCAATCCAAAGCACTGGCCTTCCAAAACAAAACCTTCCACTCCTTGAAGTGAGCCTTTCTTTTTGGTCCTGCCCCAAGACAGGACATCACAAAACTATTCTGTATCAAGGGTATTGCCTCATCCTTGGGAATCAGGGCCCTCCTTTTCAGTCCCCAGTGGGGCCAAGCTTGCAGTCAAACTGGGCCTTGAAAAGTAATAAAATCTCCTGGCAGGATTGCCTCATCAAATCCCTAGTTACAGGGACCATAACAATCATCAGCACTTAAACTCAAACTAGCATCACCTAAATCCCATTGGTCCTCAGTTTTCTCAGTTCAACTTCTTGACCACTTCTAACAAATATTTGCAGGCCAAAAAAATAAAAAATAAATCAGTTTTAAAAATGAATACAATTCAAACTAGGGTCCCCATCAGAGTCCCCCCCCCCTACAGCAGTGTCCCCCTCACATCAGTGACCCATTCAAAGTCCCCCCCCCCCTTACATTAGTATCCCCAACAAAGTGCCCCTTACTGCTGTAATTTGGTTTACATAGCAAGGCTGTACATGTGAAGCAGCAGGTCTGAACAGAGGAAGTCTGTGTGCGTGGGGGTGAGGAGTCTGAAGAAGCAGACAGTAAGAATGAGGACTGGAGAACAGGAGTCCGAGAATCGCTGTGGGCCAGATAAAGTCTCATAGTGGGCACATGTACCTCTGGAGCAAAGAACTAAACTACTCTATTGGTCCCACAACTCAAAGCCCCCCAGACAACCTTGTACCCACAGAACGCATGTTTCTTCCCTGACAGTGCTGGTAGCCAAAGAGTCCCCTTATCAGAACACAATAGCTCAGCGGGAGAGATTGCTGTACTAACAAAGCATAGTTAGTATAGCGGTGCTTCCCGAACAATTCCTTTTTTTAGTTCAGCGCGCTTGGGTTGAATGAAAAAATCAAACTATTAATAGTGTGTACTAGGCTTCAGTGTCTCCTCATCGAGACTGGATTGTCCTCCTGCCTTGGGGAAAATTTGCTCACAATAAGCACCTTACTTAATGCTGTCATCAAGGAGTCTTTATTCTTCATCATCTAAAGCAAGGATCCATGTCCTTCTTTGCCAATAACTTATTCCCTGGAAATTCCTGCACTATGTGCTATGTAAAAATACTTTAATCCAATTTGGTCCCAGACTCTCAACCAACTCCAGCACTCTGTCCTCAGACACACAACATTTGCAGATTGACATCAAAGAGCTCCAACCAAATTCTGACTTCTGGTCCTGAATACATTCCCCTGTCCATCTCTAGATACCCCCTCAGCCGACCTATGAAGAATACAAGGTTTACCAAATCCCGCACTCCAAGATTTCCCAGTGAAAACTTCAGTATCTAATTGAAATGAAACTAGGACCTCAGTTGGTGAGAGGTCCCCTTGAAGAAGCGGGGTAATGTCACTCTTCCTACCCTGGGATTTAGTGCGGCGTCTCCTCTCCAGTGACACCTCCAGGTTTCATTTTGAGAGCTGATGCTGCAACCTCTCCTGATCAGTGCCACAGCCAATCAGGAGATAGCTGATTGATACCACCTTTAATTACAAAGTGAGACGTGGCTCAGCATGTAAACAGGTTGCTATACATCACTCAAGATCCCAAGCCGCAGTACCCACTTGTATCCTTTGTGCCTGCTTCCAGCTGCAGTACTAACTTTTACCTTCCATGCCTACTTCCAGCAGCACTACTCACCTGTACATTTCGTGCCTGCTTACAGCCTCAAAAGTAGTCTTTCCCTCTAATGCATCTAGTGACTGAAATGCAGCCAGAGTCTCAAAGTACACTTCCGATCCACTTGTTATCTAGTGACTCCAGTGTGCTCCTGTGGGTCTATGTGGCACCTGTGTTTACATGCAGGCTTTGATATGCTCATGCATGATCTGGACAGCCCCTCTCTCATCGAATACAGACCATTACCTGTAACACTTTAACGATTACAGTAATACACCTTTTTAAATCAATAACACTGCAATTTCACTGTCTGAGAAGCATATGATGGACTGTTATTACAACAAGAAAAATAAAGGTATTTAACAAAGAATAGCCAGCCTTCCGAAAACAGAACCAAAATGTCATATGATGGTAAAATTGCTAAAATAAGTTTCTCTACAAAGAAAAAGGTCAGATAACTCCATGAAAGCCTAGAAAAAATGCTTCAAAACAAGACTATTCAAATAGAGCCCCATCTATACTACAGGTGCATCTAAAATAAAAATTTTAAGATCATCAAAAAGTTAATTTATTTCAGTAATTTAATTAAAGTGAAACTCATTATACAGATTCATTCCACACAGAAAGATATATTTCAAGCATTACTTTCGTTTAGATTTAACGATTATGGCTTACACCCAGTGAAAACCCAAAATTCAGTATCTCAGAAAATTTGAATATTGTGAAAAAGTTCAATATTGTAGACTCATGGTATCACACTCAAATCAGCTAATTAACTCAAAACGCCTGTAAAGGTTTCCTGAGCCTTTAAATGGTCTTTCAGTCTGGTCCAGCAGGTTGCACAATCATGGGTTCCTAAAAGCGCTTGGGTTCACAATTATTGTCTCAAGAAAACTTATAGTTAATGGTGAAAAACAACAAATTATGTGAAACACACACCATAGTCATTTAAATAAGCTTGATGTTTATTGAGGATAAGGGATAAAAAGGCTTGATCGAAATAAAAGCCGGGAGGTGTGCAAGAGTAGCTAACCTGCATAATCACTCCACTGGGAACGGTCCAAGATGTGTCTGGATGGGTGGCAGATCACAGCGATGGTATGGGCAGCTGGACTAGATGTTGACCGCCCAACGACTTGGATGTGCTGATCTGGCACTGCGTATGGCCACGGTGGAGCCAGGACTGGAGGGACTAGTGACAAGCCTTAACTCTGTGCGAGAAGATGCCCTAGTCTGGCCACTAGCAATTACGTCACTCGCTATGCTAGCACTGGAAGCCACTGGTGGAACACACACCTCAGCACTTGGAAGGCAAGCTGTTATTGATGGTTCCGTTACACTGACATGTTTTGCGTGCCTGCTCCTTGTCAATTCACGTGACAGAACGGACCAAAAGGAATTTAAAAGCCTGAGCAGCAGAGGTGTTAGGGGCTGAGAAATTATTGACACATCTTGGACCCTTCACCTTGAAGAAAACTACATATTTAATGATTAATACCGGCTCAGGATTAAGAAACTCACAATATAGTTAATAAACTGCACTAAATCAATTATGCACTAAATCAATTTAGGCACTGGTCAATTAATTAAAATGCATAATACATGTACAATAATTGATAACCAAAAAATTAACGAAAAGATTATGTTTAAAAATAAAAAAATTAATAATTAAACGTATAACAATTAAAAATTGCAATTAAAATAACCAATGGATTAGCAAACTATCAAAATAAATTTCAAAAAAATTGTATCAAAAAATTAATTAACATTATTATCACCCACAAAGGTCTCCCTTGTACGAGGAAATGATGTTGCCCTGTTTGTGTAATAGTTCTAGATCCAAAAAAATGAGTATGATTGGATCTATAACATGAGTGAACTTCAGGCCAAGGTCATTGCCATTACAATGCGACACAAAACAGGGAAAATTGTTCAATTGTGCCATTCCAGATGATTAGGACATCATCAATGTACCTGCCGTAGCACACAATTTTTCGGGCAAAGGGATTGTTGTTTCATATTGAAAAATCCTCCCAGTATCCCACTGCAATATTAGTGTAACAAGGGGCAAAGTTTAGCCCCATCGCAGTACCCTTGAGCTGGAGATAGAACTGGTCCAGAAAGGTAAAATAATTGTGCTGCAGGCAAAATTCTGAACCCTCAATCACAAATTGAGCCTGTCACAAATTGACCGTTAGGTCTTTGTAAAGGACGTATTGCAGAGCCCTTAGACCTTCTGAGTGTGGAATAGATGTATATAATGCACACACGTCTAAGGAAGCCCACAGATAACCTTTTTCCCAATTGTAGTGTTGTAATGTGGCTAGAATCTCTAATAAAGGCAGGGAGATTGGATACAATGAATACGTTGGCCGTACCATACGTACCTTGTGTAAACGGGTGGGTGAACACAGGAGGTTCATTAAAGAGGGATTTGACCAGCATAGTGTCCCCCAACACTTCCTGCTACATCATATGGACATCAAATGCATCAAAACACAAAGGGCATCAAAACACAGTTGAGCAGGATATAACATTTTCCGTCAACAAAATCCGATTGGGTAATTCCGTTCATGTGTACACAAATCTGATACACAAAGTGCCACGCATGCTCAGAATAAATTAAGAGAAAAAGCTATTGGCTACTGCCCCGTTTTATAGTCCTGACGTATGTGTTTTACGTCACCGCGTTCAGAATGATTGGAATTTACGACAACTTTGTGCGACCGTGTGCATGCAAGACAAGTTTGAGCCAACATCCGTCAGAAAAAATCCATGGATTTTGTTGTCGGAATGTCCGATCAATGTCCGATCGTGTGTAGAGGGCATAATCCTCATATTGATTAGTGGTTCCAAATTAATAATAACTACTGCATTAGGGAACAGACAGAAAAAGATACACTCCACATCTTTCCAAATAACTGTTCTGCTTTATTATGATGACGCAAGTGAAGGTTTTTATACACATGATTTACGTAGGTATCACATTAATATTACAATTGTACGTTTATGGTAACAAGGGGCGTAACATAGGCAGACTAATTCTAATCAGGACTCGAAAGAATGCAAACATGTAATGAAAACATTATTAGTGCTATGTGCACAGTAAGGGCAGTGTGCAATACATACAAAATAAAATACAATTATATACAGAACTTACAAATTTCCTTTACAAGTGCATAATTGATGTAGTGCACAGTTTATTAACTATATTCTGAGTTTCTATATCCTGGGCAGAAATTAATCATTAATTACATAGTTTTCTTCAAGGGGAAGGGTCCAAGATGTGGCAATAATTTCTCTGCCCCACCCACCTCTGTTGGTCATGCTTTTAAATTCCTTTTGGTCCATCCTGTCACATGACTTGACAAGGTGTAGGCGTGCGAAACATGTGTGACGGGACCATCGATACCATCTTGCCTTCCAAGTGCTGTGAGGTGTGCATTCCACCAGCGGCTTCCGCTCTCGGCAGTTCCGGCATAGCGAGTGACCTCATCGCTAGTGGCTGGACTCGGGCAGCTTCTCCCACCGTATTACGGATCGTCACCAGCCCCTCCAGTCCTGGCTCCACCATGGCCATACACAGCGGCAGATCAGCTCTTCCCGGTCGCTGGGAGGTCACCATTTAGTCCAGCTACCCATACCATCGCTGTGTTCCACCATCCATCAAGACATCTCGGACCGCTCCCAGTGGAGGGATTATGCAGGTTAGCTACTGTTAAAACACACCTCTGGCACTTGTTTTGATCAAGCCTTTTTATCCCTCATTACCTTTAATAAACATCAAGCTTATTTATTCACTTAAGGACCGAGCCTCTTTCTGAGATTTGGTGTTTACAAGTTAAAAACATTTTTTTTTTGCTAGAAAATTACTTAGAACCCTCAAACATTATATATTTTTTTTCTCACACCCTAGAGAATAAAATGGCAGTCGTTGCAATACTTTGTCACGCTGTATTTGCGCAGCGGTCTTACAAGCGCACTTTTTGGGGAAACAATACACTTTTTTAAATTCAAAAAATAAGACAACAGTAAAGTTAGCCAGTTTTTTGTATATTGTGAAAGATAATGTCACGCCGAGTAAATTGATACCCAACATGTCACGCTTCAAAATTGCGCCCGCTCGTGGAATGGTGACAAACTTTTACTCTTAAAAATCTCCATAGGTTACGTTTAAAAAAATTCTACAGGTTGCATGTTTTGAATTACAGAGGAGGTCTAGGGCTAGAATTATTGCTCTCGCTCTACCGATCGCGGCGATACCTCACGTGTGGTTTGAACACCGTTTTCATATGCGGGCTCTACTCACGCATGCTTCTGAACGCGAGCTCAGCGAGAAGGGGCGCGTTTAAAAAAACATTTTTTTTTTTCTTATTTATTTAATCTTTTTATATTTTTATTTTTACAAAAATATAAAAAAATAAATTGTGTCACTTTTATTCCTATTACAAGGAATGTAAACATCCTTTATAATAGAAAAAAAAAGCATGGCAGGACCTGGGGTCAAAAAGACCTTAGATCTCATATTTACAATAAATGCAATAAAAAAAAAAAAAAAAAGAAGAAAAGAAAAAGCTATGGGCGGAAGTGACATTTTGACGTCGCTTCCGCCCTGCAATGATATGGAGATGGGTGGGGGCCATCTTTCCATCACTCGTCTCCATACCAAGCCAGCAAGAGGACGCAATCGCCTCCACTGCTCCTGATGGCTTCGGTAAGCGGCGGAGGGCACCAGAGAGTAGTAGGAGGGGGGGCCCCTCTCCCGCCTCCGATAAAAGTGATCTTGCGGCGATTCCGCCACAGAGACCACTTTTATCTGAAAGCGGATCACCCGCTGAAGAGGATACTGGGGTTATAGCAGCTAGTTGCTGCCATAACAACGATATTCCTCTTCAAAGTAGCGATATAAATAACAGAGGGTGGTCCGTAACGGGTAAAATGACTATGGTGCATTGGCTGTCGCATTCCTTGCATGAAGCCACTCCTGGGACAAGGTCAGAAGCTTACCTGGGCTAAGGAGAAAAAGGACTGGACTTTTGCTCAGTAGTCCAAAGTCCTCTTTTCAGATGAAAGTAAATTTTGAATTTCATTTGAAAATCAAGGTCCTATAGTCTGGAGGAAGAGTGGAGAGGCACATAATCCAAGTTGCATTAGGTCCAGTGTGAAGTTTCCACAGTTAGTAATGATTTGGGGAGCCATGTCATCTAATAGTGTTGGTCCACTGTGTTTTATCAAGTCGAAAGTCAGGAAATTCTACAGCACTTCATGCATCCCTCTACTGACCAGCTTTATGGAGATGCCGATTTCATTTTCCAGCAGGACTTGAGACCTGCCCACACTGACAAATGTACCAATACCTGGTTTAATGATCTAGGTATCTCTGTGCTTGATTGGCCAGCAAACTCACCTGAGCTAAACCCCATTGAGAATCTGTGGGGTATTGTCAAGAGGAAGATGAGAGACACTAGACCTAACAATGCAGATGAGCTGAAGCCGCTATCAAAGCAACCTGGGTTTCCATAACACCTCAGCAGTGCCACAGGCTGATGGCCTCCATGCCACGCCACATTGATGTAGTAATTCATGTAGTACACCAAGTATTGAGTGCATACTATACTGTACATGGACATACTTTTCAGTAAGCCAACATTTCTGTATTAAAAATCCTTTTTTTTATTGGTCTTATGTAATATTCTAATTTTCTGAGATGCAAAACTTTGGGTTTTCACCAGCTGTAAGCCATAATAATGAAAATTAAAAGAAAGAAATACTTGAATTATATCACTCTGTGTTATAAATCAATATAATATATGAGTTTCACTTTTGAATTACTGAAATAAATTAACCTTTTAATGATATTCAAATTTTCCGGAATGCACTTGTAGGTATACTGCACCAAGTAACATATCCACATTAGATTTATGCTCTTATAGGAGCTTCTGAATGTGCTGACTTAACTAGCTGTTATGAAAGTTCTCTGGATAACATGTAAGGAAAGAAAATGTATACCAAGCATCTTTGGCTCATTTAACAAAGAATGCATTGTCCCCCACTTTCAGCTGCATTGACAGTATTTTTTTCATACAATAAAAATGGAAATATTTGCACATTGATATCTAAATATTTTCTAAATCTAACACTAGGGGAGAGGAGCATACTCTTAGCCAAGACCTTAAAAGGGACCAACTTTTGTCCCCACGGCCTGTAGTGGACCAAATCTGCATCATCCAAGACACCAGATTTTGCACTCTCCAGTTTTAGTAAATCAACCCCAATGTCTCCTGGGTAAGCCTGTAGAAATCCATGCATCAATATTCTCAGCTGTCAGGACAGAAGACTCTGCACCAACTACTCCTACTAGAGTAAAACATAAAAGGGGGCATGGTAAAGCCAGACATTTTAATTCTATACAGGAATAATAAAACTAGGCATAAAGATATTCCCAGAAACCATAATTATCTGAAAAAGAAGGAAACTGCTTTGGCTTTCTTGAAGGGTGACATCTTCACACATATAAACAGGTTAATGTGCTAAGGTGTTCCTAACCTATCATTAAAAAAGGGGAAGCTGATTGAAAATGAAATACAAAGCACCAAGATGTAAATTTTCATGAATTACAAATCACATGTGCAAATTCAATAGCCTATTGTTGAGTGCAAGTATGAGCACTTTAGAAATTGTGTGCAATATAAAGGGTTCACATCAGCATACAATGTGAATAATGTGTTATATAAAAGCTTGAATTGCTTGTTCTAAATAATATACTATCTCACATTTTCTTTCCATCTGTCAATAGCTACAAGTGAAATACTTTTCACTTAAGAGTTCAACGGAAAACATGGTTAAAAAAATATAAAAAAAATAAATAAAGATAGCATAATTGTTTTAAAACCGGAGAGAGAAGCTCAATATTTATTATAATGATATACTGAGTGAAATCCCATACGAAAAACGATGTACCTTCTACATCTTCATAGAGGTCTGAGTTTTCTGTGGTCGAGGATCCATCGTTATTCTGAGGACCTGGTACATAGTCATCTGGAGGAAGACTCACCGTATAGATCTTCTGATGATGCATAAACTCCTTTTCATTGTTTACTGTAAAAAAAGTAGTGCCTTAAAACTCAGGTATGCAAACCATGTGCTATGTGATGTATTACAGGGTTTAGTTAACTGTGTGCATGTCTAATTTACATGTCAAACAGAACATGTTGTGAAAGTCATCCTTTGGGTGTGAAATGGTTTGCATTGATTGCTCAAATAAAACAGATTTAAAGCATTTATAGGAATAGACTTTGTAGATCATCTAGGACTAGAACTTCAAAGCTGGCCATGCCATCAGACATTGATTGTAACTAAAATTGTACAGTATATTTCCTATAAAGATTAGCCCACCCAAGACTAATATTTTAGCCTTTACGAATAATATAAGGTTTTCTTATACATCTTCTAGATCTAGGGGCAATATCTATGGCTCTGAGCTCCAAAGTCATCATACCTTAGAAATGATGCAGAGGTCACCAGCACTCCAAAGAATAGATTTCACTTCCTATTATGGAAACATGTTGCTTATTAATGCAAATGCCAAGGTTTTAGGGCTATGTAGGATCCCTTTCTCAAGGTTACATAGTGACAAAATTATAAAAAACACCAGAAAAAACACTAATGCCCCGTACACACAATCAGATTTTCCGACAACAAATGTTGGATGTGAGTTTGTTGGCTGAAAGTCCGACCGTGTGTATGCTCCATCGAACATTTGTTGTCGGACTTTCCGGACTTTACGTGAACCCTGTGCCTTAGGGGAAAAGTTTGGTAAGGTGTTTGGAGTGCAAGGGTGGTTAAGTGGTAAGGATGATCACAGGGGCTGATTTTGGATGATTGAAAGCACATAGAACGTGAGCACTATTTATGTACAATATCTCACAAAAGTGAGTACACCCATCACATTTTTGTAAATATTTTATTATATCTTTTCATGTGACAACACTGAAGAAATTACATTTTGCTACAATGTAAAGTAGTGAGTGTACAGCTTGTATAACAGTGTAAATTTGCTGTCCCCTCAATAACGGGGGCAACAAAAGTGAGTACACCCTAAGTGAAAATGTCCAAATTTGGCCCAATTAGCCATTGTTTTCCTCCTGGTGTCATGTGACTTGTTAGTGTTACAAGATCTCAGGTGTGAATGGGGAGCGGGTGTGTTAAATTTGATGTTAATCGCTCACACTCTCTCATACTGGTCACTGGAAGTTAAACATGGCACCTCATGGCAAAGAACTCTCTGAGGATCTGAAAAAAAGAATTGTTGCTGTACATAAAGATGGCCTAGCCCTAGGCAATAAGAGGATTGCCAAGACCCTAAAACTGAGCTGCAGCACGGTGGCCAAGACCATAAAGCGGTTTAACAGAACAGGTTCCACTTAGAACAGGCCTCACCATGGTCGACCAAAGAAGTTGAGTGCACGTGCTCAGTGTCGTATCCAGAGGTTGTCTTTGGGAAATAGACGTATGAGTGCTGCCAGCATTGCTGCAGAGGTTGAAGGGGTGGGGGGTCAGCCTGTCAGTGCTCAGACCATACGCCGCACACTGCATCAAATTGGTCTGCATGGCTGTCGTCCCAGAAGGAAACCTCTTCTAAAGATGATGCACAAGAAAGCCCACAAACAGTTTGCTGAAGACAAGCAGACTAAGGACATTGATTACTGGAACCATGTTCTGTGGTCTGATGAGACTAAGATAAACTAATTTGGTTCAGATGGTGTCAAGCGGGTGTGGCGGCAACCAGGTGAGGAGTACAAAGACAAGAGCTTCTTGCCTACAGTCAAGCATGGTGGTGGGAGTGTCACGGTCTGGGGCTGCATGAGTGATCCTGGCACTAGCTACAGTTTATTGAGGGAACCATGAACGCCAACATGTACTGTGACATACTGAAGCAGAGCCTAATACCCTCCCTTTGTAGACTGGGCCGCAGGGCAGTATTCCAACATTATAAGGACCCCAAACACACCTCCAAGATGACCACTGCCTTGCAAAAGAAGCTGAGGGTAAAGGTGATGGATTGGCCAAGCATGTCTCCAGAGCATCTGTGGAGCATCCTCAAATGGAAGGTGGAGGAGTACAAGGTCTCTAACATCCACCAGCTTTGTCGGTCTGGAGGAGGAGTGGAAGAAGACTTCAGTGGCAACCTGTGAAGCTCTGGTGAACTCCATGCCCAAGAGGGTTAAGGCAGTGCTAGAAAATAATGGTGGCCACACAAAATATTGGCACTTTGGGCCCAATTTGGACATTTACACTTAGGGGTGTACTCAATTTGGTTGCCAGCGGTTTAGACACTAATGGCTGTGTGTTGAGTTATTTTGAGGGGACAGAAAATTTACACTGTTCTACAAGCTGTGCACTCACTACTTTACATTTTAGCAAAGTGTCATTTCTTTAGTGTTGTCACATGAAAAGAAATAATAAAATATTTACAAAAATGTGAGGGGTGTACTCACTTTTGTGAGATACTGTGAGTGTTTTGAAGGTTATTTAATGTATTACACTGTTGTTTTTAGGGGATTACATGGTTTTGGGGATTACTATTTGAGGAGGATTTATTGGGATACAAGATAATTAACTAGTTAATTAAAGATTATGAATCTGGTAAGGATGTAAGCAAATGGAGGTATGAAGAAGGCACAAGTCATGTGGTGGTATAAGGCTTTGCATTACTTACACATGTGAGGACAATTTCAATATTCAATCGTTAATATTGTGTTTCATTGATTGAGAGCATAGCACACTATATAATTTTTTTAATTTTTTGGGGATATATGTGAGAACATCTGAGAAAGATCGTATTCAACAGAATTTTTGAAAGAAAATGCTTTATTAGACACAATTCAGTTCTGTGGGTCAATCTGGTAAGGAGCTGGTACACCATATGCATGAAGAGACATTAATAAGGCTACTTTCACACTGGGGCGGGCGTCGGCGGTAAAGTGGCACTATTTTTAGCGATGCTTTACCATCGTTTTAGCGGCGCTATTCGGCCGCTAGCGGGGAGTGGTTTTAACCCCTACTAGCAGCTGAAAAAGGGTTAAAACCGCCCGCAAAGTGCCACTGCAGTGGCGCTTTGCCAGCGGTTTGGTGGCGCTGCTCCATTGATTTCAATGGGAAGGGGCGCTTTAGGAGCGGTGTATACAATGTTCCTACAGTGCTGCAAAGATGCTGCTTGCAGGACTTTTTTTTACCATCCTGCAAGTGCACCGCTCCAGTGTGAAAGCACTCGGGCTTTTACACTGATGAGACAGGAGAGACACTATGCAGGCGCTATTTTTAGCGCTGTAGCACCTGTAAAGCGCCTCAGTGTGAAAGTAGTCTTATAGTCTGTTGGAATTGATTTTTGAATTTCTTGATTGTAACAGCGCTGGATTAAAAGATTTTGTTTACCGCCAGGGGACAATGTACATTCATGTAGCTGGTGTGGGACTATTATGTGGGACATTTGAGTGTTGATAACATTGGATTAAGTACCACTCTTACCCAATTGTTGCAGAGTGATTGTGTATGGGTGTGTGCGCAGCTGCGAATCTTGACCATAGACAATGTTGTCTTTATTTTAACTACAGGTTTGGTGAAGGTAATCTTACGGCTATTTTTGTATTGTGCTGTTTTTTTTTTTTTAAATTTAAGCTTTTTTTTACTCAACCAGAGTAAGTGTTCCACATATGTGACTTCTTTGGTAGACGATCTGTCCTCCTTTTCCTATAAGTACTGCTCTTAGCCTGTCAAATGCACTCTGAAGAGTGATCTAAATGTGGATTTCTCCTTAGAAAGCAATACGTGTAAACCAACCTTTAAGAACTTATGATTTTTTTGCACAATCCCTTCAGCTTTCTTTATAGGACCTGTTAACACCAGGTATCTTGGTACACTGGACAGCCTTGCCCAGGACAGTCCTGATGCAAGATAAAGGCAACAAGCCTTGTTCCCCATCATGCCATGGTGCAAAGCAGTGGATTGTGCCACACTATGCTGTGCTGAAAAAAAAAAGTAAAGTACAGCATGCTGTATTTTTTTCCAGCACAGCATAGTGTGGCACAATCCACTGCTTTGCACCATGCTGAAGCCAACAGATCTCAATGACATGGCATTTCAATAAGGTTTGCACAAATAAATAAAAATAAATAGTGACTGTGATCTAATGCAGCTGCTGGTGTGAAAGGGTCCTTACACAATGAAACATTAGTTACACACTCCTGTGAGGTGTCCAGCATAAGAAGAATTGTCCCTGACTTTTCCACATCCTTCTCTGTTGCTTGATGGTCTTTTCACTTGAATTAAACAATTGTACATGCACTAGCCTCAGATTTCATGAAATAAGGTGCAGCATTTTTCCCTACACTGATAACATGGTTACAAGGTAATACTATTATTAGATCAATGTTTCCAAATCAGTCTTACGATATTTATTCAGTTAGTTTTATAATACTTTTCCATGTAAGATACTATTTATGATGGAGAAAGCAGCAGCTATTGCTTCATAACTGATCAAGATATTGGAGGTTGTGACTGGATGTTGAGGTGAAGGAGAGCTGTGTAGCCGGACCCAGTCCCCGCTCCCATGCTGGATGCAGTAGCATAGAGCGGAGAAGGA
Organism: Aquarana catesbeiana; assembly: GCF_042186555.1. Classification (NCBI taxonomy): domain Eukaryota; kingdom Metazoa; phylum Chordata; class Amphibia; order Anura; family Ranidae; genus Aquarana; species Aquarana catesbeiana. The sequence goes on from NC_133327.1 coordinate 277,715,285, forward strand.
GACGCTGAACGCCCGGACCATTTAGACCCAGATGCGGCCATTGATGCTGACGCCGTGGAAGGAGGAGAGGGGAGTCGGTCTCAGCGCCTGAAAGGTACACACATTAGAAGCTATCCCAGGTAAATCAGCAGCTGCACGTAGCTCAGTGAGAGAGGGAGGCGCGTTTACCGAGAACTGAGCAATAGCTGGTGATATCAGCTGTGTGTATAGTGCAGCCATAAGAAGCATCAGCCCCGGGTGAGCAACCCACACACTGGAGATATACTGGGCGCACTGGAGATATACTGTATATATGTAATCTGAAGCCCCCCCACGGACAGGACAACAACAACAGCTAGCCTGGGGAGAGAGAGAGCAGTCCTAGGGGGAGTGAGGCTGAAGGAATCTCTGCCCGGTTATACAGGCTGTAGGGACAGTGCCAATATGACCAGAAAGAAGGGGTTGGAGGAGGCATCAGCACAGGAAGGCACAGGTGTCCCTGCACAGCGAAACTCCAAGGAAAAAGGAAGCCAGGTGGCTGCGAAATTAGAGCGTTTCGCTCATATACCAAACCAGACATCAAATTTGACACCTAAAAAGAGCAGTCATACAGGGGGGATGCAACACCAAGCTGGCCACCCTGGGAGGAGAAGTTTAGCCCCCACGGTAGGGGCCGTGGCAGCTCCGCCACTAGACCCGGAGGCGATTGGGGTCTTGGAGGGGGGATCCGGCCCGGGTATGGAGTCAGGAGACGGAGCATTAGCACCAGATGGAGGATGATGTGTTTCCATTAAGACAAGAAGTTTCGGTTATAAAAAATCAATTGAACGCATGCATGTAGAAAATGGACAGTATGGAAAATAGATTGCATAGAGAGAATTTAAGGGTATTAGGCCTTCCTGAGGGCTGGGAAGTAAATAACCCTATAAAATTTATGGAAGACTGGCTAAAGGAGAAATCTGGGAAAGACTTTTTCAGAATTTTTCTCTATTGAGCGTGCACATAGAGTGGCCTCCAGGACCATGTCCCTGGGGGGGTTATCCAAGACCCCTGATCTTTAAGCTGCTATGTTTTAAGGATAAAGTCACCATTCTTCGAAAGGCAAGAGAGATGAAGAATATACAGCATCACGGCGCAAGGATCCCAATATATCCTGACTTTTCCCCTGAGCTTCAGAGACAGAGAGCTAAATTTGTAGAGTGTAAGCGTAAGCTTCAACAGCTAAGAATTAACTATGCATTATTATATCCCGCACGCTTGCGCATATCAGCTTTGGGGGAAATTAATTATTTTAATACTCCTACAGAAGTTGCAACTTGGTTAGAGAAGAATGAAAGAAGAGACTTTTTTTTTTTTTCCCTTCTTCATTCTAGAGTCCGGGACTTTTTTTTTTTTTTTGGTCTCCTCAGTTTATTTTTAGTTGTAATGATGGGTTATGCACTATGCACATATATACAAATGAAAAGGGGGGGTGGGGACGAGGGGGGGATGTATTTTTTATTAATTAAACTCACAATGTTAATGATGGGGATAGTTCCCCTCTTATTGGGTCCGGGCTGCATGGTGTTTTTTTTTTTTTCTTCACCCCAAGTAGTAGGGCCGGTCACAATAGAAGCCATAGGGGTAGGCCCAAAATTGGGCAAAGGGGTAAAGAATAGGGGGTTGGGAAGGGTGGGGGTGGGGGGGGGGGTTGGAATGAATGTGTTGAGAAAAGAGTGCGAGTGGTAGGAGGAAGGCTAATTCACAAGACTCACAAAACAGGTGGTTTAGATATGCTGAGAGGTATAAGGATATAGGGTCTACAGAATGATGAATGTTAGAGGTGGCTGTAATAAACCCCGGAATTTAAAAAGGCAGTTTATAATATGCTCTTGGAATGTTCGGGGAGTAAAAGATAACTCTAAAAGACAGGCAATTTTCTCTATGGCAGATAAGGGGAAAGTCAAAATACTCTGTCTGCAGGAGACACACTTGGAAAAAGATACAATTAAGATAATGGATCATAAGAAATTTCAGACACAGTATCACTCTACCCACTCCTCGTAGTCAAGAGGTGTGAGTATCTTGATAAATTCAGGGTTGGTTTTCTCCTGCAGCCAGAGTAAGGTGGATATATATGGACGGAATATTTTTCTTTACTGTTTAATTGAAAACAGCTACTATCTACATCCCCCCTCCATTTGGGATGGAGATATTAGATGAGCTGACAAGATTTATGGCGGGTTTTCCTTGGGTTCCGGTTATAGCGGTCGGTGATTTTAATATGGCCATGAACAATGGAATAGATAGGTTTCCACCAAAAAACATTGGCAGTGGAGCTCCCAAGAGTCCTCTTTCACAATATTGCGAGGAGGTGGGGTTGGTGGATATCTGGAGGAGGAGGCATCCTGAGGTGAGACAATATTCATGTCACTCCAGGACGCATGTCACCCTTTCCAGGATCGATCTGGTGCTGGGTAACGAGGAAGCTTTGAATGTAGTGGAGGAAATAGTCTACGAGCCAAGGGGGATTTCGGACCACTCACCAGTGGTAATCAATCAGGAACAAACAGTCAGCGCAAAAACCATCAAATAAGCAAAGCTGCTGGACACTTAAGGCAAATATATAAGTCCTTTCATGTAATTCAGTAAAAAATAATAGTGCAGCGCTAGAGGAAACTTAAACAGCTAAAAATAGTAATGATAAACGTCCATATAAATGCATGTAAAATGAATGAAGTAAAAAGCCGGAAGTATCAACGGTGGTAAAGAGTGCTTCATGCAAATCTGAAGTGCTCTTTAATCCGTGCTCACACCACTTGCTAGTCACACCGCTCACCTTGTTAAAAGGACCCCTGAACCAACAGGAAGGTCTCATAGGCATTCACCACTTGTTAGTGGTCGGGGTTATATCTTGACTGGAAAGCCTGAAACCTCTTCCATAACATGGCTTAAAAGTTTTCATCCATATTCACATGAAATATATAAAAAATAATATAGTGCTCTCTGTATAGCTAAAAAACGATTCCTTTATTAAAAGACAGGTACTCACATAAGAAGCACTATACCCAGTGCTAGGATAATAGGTGCAATACCCTTGGAACCCCCCTCATATAAATAATGCATCTTATCATCATGATACTTATTTCCCTGTAAGTGAGCATAATTGGAGTTATAATAATGGTTCTACCAATGATAACCAGTATTTTTCTAAACCTCACAGTATCCCCTATAATAGAGGGAGAGGGTCTCAACCTTACAGAAACCCTATTCACATTCAGAACAGGTTTGCACCTTTACAAAATCCCAGGAGGGGAGGGGATTTTTTCAGGACCCCAAGAGGGATGGGGAGGGGTGCTCCATTCATTCCACCCAATCCAGGGGGGGGGCTGAATGTGGCCCCACCCCCTGTGAACCCAGACAGTAGGCTAAGAAAAAGAAAAACCAGAGAGGAAGAAGAGGAGGTAGGCGAACTAAAAAGAGTCAAACCCCAGTAGGGGCTGGTATCTATAACCTTAGCGGCTCGCCTTTGAGTGAAGATGAGATTAAGGTTCTGGATAAGGGCCTTAAATATGCCCCCCACTCGTAACTTAAATAAATTTCAAACCTACATTAGTTTGCAAAAGTTTATTAGGAGTTTAAATATCATCTAACACTACAATACGTAACCCATCTAGTATCCAGAAACCTTTGACTATGCACTCAACTCTCCGCAATAAATCGGTCTTCAATCCCCCTAATTGAGATACCAAACATGTTGAAGTGTTCAGGAATATGGTCAGTAAAGATTTGGATACATTAAAAATCCGGAAGGTTAACGACCCAGCATTTATTAAAAGGGGTATTGAGTCTCTGACTAAGCGGAAAGATCTGGTAATACGCCCAGCCGATAAGGGTGGTGGCTTGGTTGTCTTGAGCAAAACATATTATAACAATGAAATGGAAAATATGTTGGGAGATTACAATACGTATGTTTTACTCACTAAGGACCCGATGCTTCAGTTTAAAGAAGAGTTACACTATCTTATTGAAAGAGGAAAACACATTGGAGTCCTTAGTTTAAAAGAAGCCTCATATTTAGATCCTTTTTTCTGTTGTACTCCAATTATATATTTTCTGCCCAAAATTCACAAAAATAGTACCCATCCTCCTGGCCGCCCCATAGTCAATGGGATTGACTCAGTCTCTTCTAGACTGGGTCAATACATTGATTTTTTTCTCCAGCCTATGGTTACAAAAACTCATTCTTTTCTAAAAGACACTAAACATATTATTCATATTCTAGAGTCTCTCCCCCTCTCATCTTCGTGTGCTAATAACGGCGGACGTTAGTTCCTTATATACGATCATTAGCCACGAAGATGCACTAACTTCGGTACACTGGGCCTTTGGATCATCAGATCTGACCAGAAGACATAAGAATTATATTTTAGATTGTCTGAGATTTTGTTTGGCTAAAAACTACTTTTGGTACAACAGACGTTTTTTTCTCCAAACAAGGGGTGTTGCGATGGGGGCCCGCTTTGCTCCCAGTGTCGCCAACCTATTTATGGCACACTGGGAGGAAGAAGTGATCTATAAGAACACACCCCCTGAACTCATCTGTTACCAACGGTACATCGATGATATCATTATGATCTGGGAGGGCGACAGATCTAACCTAGATGTTTTCATGCAGAAATTGGATGAGAACATAAGAAACATTGTCCTCTCTTGGAATGTGGGTAATGATCATGTCACGTTCCTTGATCTAGATATTTACATAAAAGATAACCAACTAGAGCTAAAAAATAATTTCAAACCCACGGACCCCAATGCGTACATTCCCCTTGGAAGTTGCCACCATTTACAATGGTTGTGCAACATTCCTAAGGGACAATTTGTACGCATTAGGCGGAATTGCACATATGAGCATGAATATGTTGCACAGTCTAAAGTTCTATCAGCCCGTTTTGTGCAAAAGGGATATAACAAATCTGACATTACTAAACACATTGAGACCGTTCGTACAATGGATAGAACAACACTTGTTTCCAATGGACCTAGGGTTAAACAGGACAAATCAGGGAATATAAGAATTATTTTGGACTATAATGTCCAATATAAAAAATTTGAAAAGATCATTCGCAAGCATTGGCCTATTTTGAAACAGGATAAAACACTTGGCCCGGTTCTCCCCGAACACCCTCAGTTTGTGTATAAAAGGGCACCATGCCTAAGAGATAAGTTAGCCCCAGGGGTCATTGACCCACCTCTCGCGTTTGAAAATAGGATATCTAATATCCTGACAGGCTTCTACGCATGTGGACGTTGCCCACCATGCAAACAAGCTAGGGGTAATATCAAAAAACGCAAAGAGTTTATTGCTACAGCCACGAAGAAGGTTTACCAGATCAAAGACTTCATTACATGCTCCACGGCAGGGGTGGTATACATTATGGAATGCAAATGTGGCTTACAATATGTGGGGAGAACATCCCGACCCCTGCACATTCGCATTGGAGAACATATTACTAATATCAAAAAAGGGCTAGACTCACATAGTGTCTCCAAACACTTTAAAATATGTCACAAACGTAGTCCTGCCAAATTAAAGTTTTGGGGAGTAGAAAAGGTCATACCCCACTGGAGAGGGGGTAATTTTATAAGACAATTGATCCGCCGTGAGTCTTTCTGGGTTTATGAGACTCATGTGGGAGTACCCACGGGGCTCAATGTCGAGTTTGATTTGAACTGTTTTATTTCCGATCGGTAATTAGTAGTTTTGTAATAGTTTTTATATTTTAGGTTATATAGTCCGTTGGCTATAGTAACGCAAATATTTACTGTAATGATAGGTGATTTTTGTATTGTGAAAGGTGGCTGCAGTGAAGGGTCTTTCATTAATTAATTTTTGCAAATTGTTGTTTTAGTTTTATCAAGTTTAATTTTTAATTTTTGGCTGCCTTTTAAATATTCCCTCCTGGTTCTATTTCGTTCTCTAATTAATTAGGCATAGCACTGCCACTTTATAATTATGCTTGCTATGTGAGGTTAGTTAAGTACTGTGTTTTCAGTCCTACTAGCGTCCCGTCTCCTAGCAACCGGAGCTATATTGAGGGTTGGTGTTAACTGCCCTCCTCCTTTGTTTGCGTTCCACACAGTTGATGAGATACTGGTAGGATCATGTGACTGAGCGTCACCTTCTCACAGCTGACCTATCCCCACCTTGGTCTAGGGAGGGAGGCACCCTCTGACATAGCCCGTCACGTGACCCGACGTCGCGTCATCGCGATGACGGGACCACGTCCTAAACATTCCATTAAGTCACTCCCTATACCCGAGTGTCAGCCTACCGCAGCGGCTTTTGCCCTGCCTGTAACTCGGGTGGGAGGCGCCATGTGACGTAGTGTGTCAGGTGATCTGATGTCGCGTCATCATGATGTCGATCACTATGGCAATCAGGATAAACATTATGCTTCTTTTACTTCCTATTCCCAAGCGGTGCGCTCCGATTGGACGGTTACCGCTCGGGATTTGATTGGCAACAGATGAATGAATTAAGGGGCTTTTTATAAATTACTGACCAGACGTATGGAACCCTATGACCGCTGAGGAAGTCCTGCTGGACAATACGCGTGCGGATCGGATTTATCCCTTATAGACGTCACTGCAGCCGCCTTAATATTCACTGTCACCTGTAAAGTACAAGCACCTATTATCCTAGCACTGGGTATAGTGCTTCTTATGTGAGTACCTGTCTTTTAATAAAGGAATCGTTTTTTAGCTATACAGAGAGCACTATATTATTTTTTATATATTTCATGTGAATATGGATGAAAACTTTTAAGCCATGTTATGGAAGAGGTTTCTGGCTTTCCAGTCAAGATATAACCCCGACCACTAACAAGTGGTGAATGCCTATGAGACTCACCAGTGGTAATCGGCATAAAGGGAGAGAGGAGTCTCAGTAGAGGTGACTGGAAAGTTAATCCCTTTTGGCTCGAGAATATTGAGGATACAGGTACCGTTGTGGAAAGGTTGGCGGGATTTTTAAATTTAAATTTGGGAACTGCTCCATTAGGGATAGTCTGGGACACCCTGAAGGCCTTTCTCCGGGGAGTCTTAATTCAAAAAATTTCTCATACCAAAAAACAATCACAAGCTGAAGAATTAAAGACAAAAGAAAGGGTAAGACGGGCGGAAGAACAGTATGTGGAGATACCAACCCCTTCTAGATATGAGGCATGGGTGGAGAGGCAAAATGAGTATGGTAGAATGATTTTGGAAAAGATGGAAAGGAAAAAACTATTTCAGAGACGGAGTTTATTTTGTGAGGGGGAGTGTGTTGGGAGGACTTTGGCCTTGATTATTAGGGCTAATGGCTCCCCAAGTACCGTACCGGCAATTGAAGGGAAGGAGGGAATAATTAAAAAAAATAACCCGGAAATATTAGAAGAATTCAGAAAGTACTTTAAAAATCTATATAGTATGGCGCAAACAAATGTGGAGGGGGAAATGGGGGATTTTTTTGGGAGGTTAAAGCTAACTCCCCTATCAAAAGAAGACCGGGAAATGCTAGAGGCTCCATTAACACTTAAAGAGTTGCAAAGGGTAGTGGCAGATATGGCGAATCAGAAAGCTCCAGGCCCCGATGGTCTACCTATAGAAATATTTAAAAAATATGGGGAGGTTTTACTCCCCATGCTTTTGGAAGTGTTTAATGGAGCTATGAAGGATAGTAAACTACCTGCATCTATGACAGAAGCCATTATAATAATCTTGCTGAAGGAGGGGAAAAATCCGTTAGATGTGGCATCATATAGGCCTATATCCTTGTTATGTTCGGACGTGAAGATTCTGGCAAAGGCTTTGGCAACAAGGCTAAAGAAAATAATTTCTAAATTAATTCATATAGACCAAACCGGGTTTATCCTGGACAGATCCACAAGTACGAACATAAGACGAGCATATTTAAATATGCAGATACCCATAGAAAACAGTGGTAAGAGAGCCCTCCTCTCATTAGACGCAGCCAAAGCATTTGATTGCCTGGAATGGCACTATATGTGGAAGGTATTAGCGGAATTTCAATTTGGTCCCAGTTTTGTCCATTGGCTGAGCCTACTATATGATAATCCAAGAGCCAAGATTAGAGTTAACGGCGAGTGCTCAGAGTGGTTTCACTTAAGAAGGGGCACGAGGCAGGGGTGCCCCTTATCACCCCTGCTTTTTGCCCTAGCAATGGAGCCTTTGGCTGTTGCATTGAGGACCACTCAGGGGGTACAGTGCTTTAGAAGAAGGAGGGGAGAGGAGAAAGTCGCAATGTACGCGGATGATATTTTATTATTTTTGGGGGACACACAGGACTCATTGAGGACAGCCATGGGTATAATTGTGGATTTTGGCCACTTTTCTGGGCTAACAATCAATTTGGAAAAGTCAGTAATATTGCCAATAGACCCCCTCACAGAGCCACTCCCATATCAAATTCCCCAAATTAAGGTAGTAAGTCAAATGAAATACCTGGGTATTAACATCACAAGCGATCCAGAGCAATATATTACAGGAAAGCTAGTTCCACTCATGAAAAAACGAAAACAGAAATGTCGAGTTTGGGGTCGGATGCCTCTCTCGGTCGCCGGGCGCTGCAATTTGATCAAGATGGTTTGGATGCCACAAATTCTATACATATTACATAACTCACCAGTATGGATTCCTAAGCATTGGTTCAATAAAATGGACAGTGTATTCAGAGAGTTAATTTGGAAAAACGGGGTGGCAAGGATCGGTTTGCAGGCGCTCCGGCGGGCCGGGAGAGAAGGATGGGATGGGAGTACTGGACCCGGGTTGCTATTTCCTGGCATCTCAAATGCAGCATGTGGGAGGTAATAATAGGCCGGGGAATTGGGCAGGGAATAATGTACTACTGAATGACATCAAACACGACACAATAGTAGAAGCGTTGGAGGCGGACTCCTTTTGTACTAGATGTCCCACCACTTGAATGATGGTTAAGGGCTGGAGAAGTGTTAAAAAAATAATGGGCTATGTGGGCTTTTCGGAGTTCTCACCAGTATGGGAAAATAACAATCTTAATGAACTTAAAACAATGGGGAAGATAGAGGAGTGGGACCGTCTGGGCATTCATTGCTTGTCGCAGCTATATAAGGCAGGGAGATTAAAAACATTTCAGGAGTTAGTGAAAGAATATGCGATCCCCAATCGATCATTCTATAGGTATCTGCAAATAAGGCATGCCTTAGAAGCACAATTTAGTGGAAAGGAACCAATGTGGAGTGATATGACCTCACTGAGGAAGTTGGTTAATGCTGAATCTACAAAAGGTCTAATCTCTGATATATATAGAAGTTTAAAAGTATCAGGCCAAGAAAGTAGGGTGGAAAATAAAAATAGGACTAAATGGGAGGGAGATGTTGGGCCATTTTCAGATGGCCAATGGGAGTATGTTTTGGCTTCCAGGCCCAGGATCTCTCTCTCTCCATCACAGACAGTTTCTCACCTATATATGATATACAGGACATATTTTACACCATTGAAGTTGTTCAGAATTGGTAAGAGGCCAGATGCGAAGTGCCAAAGATGTGGAGGAGAGAGAGGTGATCTGATGCACATGTCTGGCGATGCCCCAAGCTGTATAGGTATTGGAAGGGCATAGTGGACAAAAAGAACTCTGTATTTGGGACATCGCTGGGCATGGAAGTCAAGACATGTTTATTAGGCCTGATGGAGGATCAAGAGATCCTAAGGGACACACAGACCGCAATAGTTAGATGCCTGTTTCAGGGAAAAAACTTATTGCGAGGAACTGGCAGAGAAAGGATCCCCCGACGGTGGTAGAATGGATGAAAGTAGTAAGGGAGGTGATTAGAGAGAAATATATATAAGAAAAGGAGTAACTATAAAAAATTTGAAAGAATATGGAAGCCTTGGGTGAACTGGGAGGAGCATAGAATGGATGTTGTGTAGGATGAATGTGGAAGTGGGAGGGTTGGGGTGAAGGGGGTAAGGGGGGGGAGGGTTTAATTAAATGGAAGAGGGAAAAACTCTTTTATATCTCTCTGATGATATAGTATGGTTTATAGATGTTTTGAATTGATGTATAAATGAGATAAATATAATGTATGGACAGATATTGGCTTTTTAGCCTCTGCTCTTTTGTTTTTTTTTTAACGAAATTTTTCAATAAAAAAAAAAAGAAGATACTATTTACATCATCATTAACCATTTGGCAGAGCAAGGCTGTATTTTAGCAGTCTCATACAGCATATTTATATATATATATATATATATATATATATATATATATATATATATATATATATATATGTGTGTATGTGTGTATGTGTGTATGTGTATATATATATATATATATATATATATATATATATATATATATATATATATCTCAACAGTTATATTTTGTTTTCCTAATCAATTCAAGTTATAACAGAATTTGTATTAAAAAATAAATTAAACCATGTATTTAGCATGGGAATAGGCCCATGTGATTGTTATGTAGATAAGGATATCCAAACCTCTATTTTGGCTTGCAAATAATATTTTTGTTTTTACAATGGACAGACCTATGAAAAACTTTCCTTTTATGTGATAATTTTTAGAGAATCATGCAGTTTTTTTTATTGATAAAGAAATTTAAAATGGAAATGAAAGGCAAAACATTTTTGTATAGATATAAAAAACATTTTAAAAATAACCCCCCCCCCCCTTTTTTTTTAAGTGATCACATTCCCTCTGTTCTAAGCTGCATAAGAGGAGAGGAAAAGCAGCAGTACACTGTACTTTCTAATGAATGATTGTGCAGGGAGGCATGTCAGGACAAGTATGATCACTGGAGAATACACTGGGTTCCCAGCATAGCTAGAGAACTGACCACGGTGTGCTCTCCTGCTTAGTGTGGTCAGTCTTTAATAGGAAAGCAGATGGACTGGCAGGAACACCATGGATTTCACACAAAAGAAGCAATACAAAGAGAACAGGATAAGTACATGGTACAGCCGGCTAATGCAAATACATGGTACAGCAGGCACATATCAGGAATATGAAGTGTTGGGGTAACAAACACTTTAAGTCTACCAGCTAGTACTTTCTTGACTAACTATTAAGTCATAGCTGCTCTTCAGTAGACAAGTGCTCAAGATGTTGGTCAACCCAATTACTTTTATGGAGGCGTATTAGGAGTCTCTTCAGTGTTCAAGAAGCTTTACTGAACTATCCATTAGAAATGTTTTTTTTTTAGCATTCTTGTCAAATCCATTTAGCATATCTTAAAGTGGTCCTTAATTTAAATAGTCAAGACCTGCTTTGTTAGGAAAGGTTATTATGCCTAAGCAGTACCCTGAAACATTTAATCTTTTTGTCTTGGAATATTCCTGTAAGATAATTCTGGTGGAATCTGTACAATGAGTTAGCAATGGGCCCGACGTTTGGCAGGTCCCTACTTCAATCCACGTATGACCGGCTTAAGTGTATATTTTGATTAAACACACTAAAACAATGCAAACACAGATGTATTTTTCCTACCTGGTACAATACTGTTTCCCAGATTCAGCTCACCGTCAACTGACCTAAAAGAGAAAAAAAAAAAAAAAAAAAAAAGAAGAAAGTAAATTGCATTGTTAAAAGGAAGTCCAAAATATATAATGTGTGATCAATAACCCAAAAATTAAGGACAACTGAATACTTTACATGTACATGTTATTAGAACTGGATGCATTTCGCCTTTTTGCAGTAAAAAAAAAAAAAAAAGCACCCATATTGATTATTACCAAAAAATGTGCAAAACAGACTTCCCATTAGAGCCGTTTGAGCACACGCCAACACTGAGTGGGATACTGTTGTAGCGGAGCTTCCTGGTTTACTATTTTATTCTAACAATAAACAGTATTATACTATGGAGGCCTTTCCTTTTTTCCCTCGTTGCTCCTGGTATGTTTCCTCTCATATGAACATCTGAGGAACCAAGGGAATATTGGTGTTAGGAGCTGGAGGGTTTGCTTATGGTGCCTGGAATATACAGTACATCTAAGGAGTGTCACAGAGCATTGTTAGATCAACTTGCTAATGTAAGGGGTCAAAAAAATAAAAATAAATAAAATCTGGTGAGTGCATGTGGATGTTGGGGTCACCTAGGGAGCATATCAACCCCCACATTTGTGAGGTATAAGGTATTTGTTTATTACTGATAATTTTCACAGTTCAAATATGTATTTGTTTTAATTGATTGTTAGGTTTATTTAGACTTTGCATATTTTTTTTGTATTAGGGCCTGCAAGAAATTGCAATTGTGAGCAGCGGATCATGGGTACAACTCTTTAGTTCCTGCAGAATATTTCTCCAGACGCAGGTCTGGAACTGGAGGATGTATCAATCGACTAATTGCGGTGATGTCTGAAAATGTATGCTCCATTTGAAACCGAGCCCCCCTGCCAAAATGGTAGAGAAGACTTCCTGTGAATAATAGGCGCAGTTGTGTGGGCAAAGCTATACGTAGCTGCAACTATTTCAAATAATGACAGGATGCTGAGAGGAGAAAAACCCCCAGAATCTGTAAGGAGGGGGGTCTGGGGGTTGCAGAGTGTGACCAGATTTCATGTTACACCCTACATATGGGTGGAATGTGAAATATGGTCAGAAATGGACTTCTCTTTTAGCGTTTCACAAACTATTCACGATCATCTGAAAAATATATAATTGATATCTGAATATACATTAAAGTGGTATTAAACTCAAAAGCAATCTAATTTTGGTACCTGTTACATTCATTTTGTCCAATGTCCCTCCTTTCAGACTCCAACCCTGTCAGAGATTAAAAATTAGCTGTTAACAAGAATCACACAAACATTTTGCAGTAAATACAAAATTATCTGTAACCAAATAAACCCTAGAAAACATAGCTTACAGCTTCCCTCAAAATCAGTTAAAACATTCATTAAATTTTATAGTTTCAAGGTATAAAACAATACTTAAAAATATGTATTTTTACTTAAACCATTAAATATGTATGCAACAATGCTGAATACTTAATATGCAATGGCAGCTCATGTAAAAATAGAAGTACACTGAAATACGCAGACTTCCAGAAGAGGGCAGCAAGTGACCTTGACACAGAAAAAAGTTGGCAGTCCATTTAAAAAAAGTGCAAAACAGCACCCAGAACACAATGCTTCAAAGAAAAAGCACAATGCATGTTAAATCCTGACAACTTAATCCAAATAGATTTTGTATTTCACTAGTAAAAACGGCAAGCAGCACTCTCTCTTGACCTTCTTATCTGCAGAGCTCACACTGTGCCTAGAAAATAACCAAAAAACATTTCTGAATAGCAAATATTTTCTGCATGAAAAATGTATAAAGTTTAAATGATTAGTTCATTGTGATATATAATTTAACATTTAATAAAAGAATCTTTGCAAAAAAAAAAACGTTTAAAGCTGAAGTTTAGTTTAAAAATTTGTGGATACAGCACCAGGGACATACCTATAATGAAGCGTATCCCATGTCCTGCTGACTGCTACATACTGTAGAAATCTTTCTTCTACTGGATACACCACCACACTAGTGATCTTCTGGTGCTGCTAGGATTACGATCAACGGCTGTGACTGATACATCAGTGCCGCTCACCTTCCCTTGCCTCCTGAGATTGGGTGGATGAATGACAGGATCCACCTCCTTCATTGCAATTTGGGAAAATACTACAGGTTCTGTAAATGGGCAACAGAGGAGGAAGGGAAGGGTGAGTGATGCCGATGCTTCACAGCTATAGTCACTGATCCTAGGCCCCATAGCAATGGAAGACCAGTGGTATTGGGAAAGTCTGGCATCAAGGGAGGGGAGAGTTCTATAGTAAGCACCAGCTAGCAGGGCATGGGACACGCTTCATGTCCCTGGTGCTGAATCCACACATTTTACCTAAATGTCAGGTCTAGGTACATAACATTTTCTTTCCAAGTTTCTATCAGCTAAATCTGAACATGCCATTATGCCAATAGTAGGAAAAACAGTTTCCCCCTCTCTACAATGGGACTTTAAAGGCATGGGAGAGTAACAATAATTTGTATTAAAATGCAGAGTTCAATTTTACCAAATTGATTTACAAAAGTAGAAAAAAAAACAAAACATAATTATCAAAAATACAATACACAGTAAAAAGGAGGCATATATTACCATCAAGGAAGGTCACTTTATATGTTATACGTGGCAAAGATGATAGACAACTCATTAGTGTACTATCTTTATATGTTATACGTGACGAAGATGATATAGACAACTCAGTATATCATCTTTATATGTTATACATGGCGAAGATGATATAGACAACTCAGTATATCATCTTTATATGTTATACGTGGCGAAGATAATATAGACAACTCAGTGTATCATCTTTATATGTTATACGTGGCGAAGATGACACACTAATGAGTTGTCTATATCATCTTTGCAACGTATAACATATAAAGTGACCTTCCTTGATGTTTTATACATGGTGAAGATGCTATACTTATGAGTTGTCTATATCGGAAGCCAACAGCGGTTAACTCTGTGTTACATGCCTCGAGCTTCCATCCTAAACCCCTACTAGCCTCAATTCCTTATAGCCAATATTTAAGGACAAGGAGGAACTGCTCTAGTGAGACATTGTTCCAACAAGAAGCCAAAATACTTAAAAAAAAAAAAAAAAAAAAAGACTTAGAAAGACTACACAAAAACATGTCTCAAAAAAGCATACAATAGAGCAGTAAAAACACGAGAAATGAATTATTATATGGAACCAAAAAAAATTATAAGAGCAAGGACAACACTATAAGAATAATCATGACATTTTCAAACCAACATTGTAAGATCAGGAATGTCATACAAAAGTATTGGCATTTGCTGTCCATGGATCCCAATATTGGGAGATTGGTATCCATAACCCCATGCATAACATTCAGACGGGCCACCTCGATCAAAGATTGCATTATCCAAAGTGAGTTCAAAGGGGAGAATAGACCGGATCAGCGTAAATACAAAGGGACCTATACATGTACACCTATACGTGAAATAAAAGTGAATGTGTCCTTCGCGCTACTGTTGAGTAAATACAGTAAGTGTGCTAAAAATGGAAAAATGTGTGATGATATCTATAAAGATAGCAGCAAAATCTAAAAAGTGTTCACACTACACCAATATGAAATGTAAGATAAAAGTGATCTCGCGCAATCAAATCTATTCAATAAATGACATTGTGATGTCATTTATTGCTATGCACTTTATATACGTATAAGTCACTTCAATATACATGTGGTGGGTGTAGTTATTGTAGGTACATATACTCAGGTTCCTGTTTCATACTGCCTAATGGACAAAGGTTTAAGTCACTACTATACGTCAACTGCAAGACCTGTGGTGTGGTCCATCTGATGCTCTGTGATTGAGGCCAATTCTATGTGGGTAAGACAAAGGCTGAATTCTGGAGAAGGATCTATAGGCACGGCACGTCTGCAGCATGCAAACGTGCGATCCGAATTTGCCCCTATGTAGACATGTGATGACATTACATGGTGGACAATTCCCCTAGATCAAATTCTTGCTTCTTGATAGGATGCATCCCAGCCCCAGAGGAGGGACTGGAATAAGCTTCTTAAAGAGAGCTCAAATGGATACATCTTCTCAAGGCCACCATTTTTTCAGGGCCACAATGAGGCAGTCAATTATAAACCATTCCTAGAAGGTTTCGCCTTGGGTGGAATGGAAGAATTAATATCCTCTAGTGATTTCAACTTTTGTCTTGAAAAAGATTTTTGATTTTTTGTCCTGTGTACTCATCTTGTGGCTCATCCATTGGTGATAAGTGTGTAACCATCTAATGGACAACTTGGGTGTCCTCACTCTATGGCTTTGAAAGTTATTTTTCTTCCTCCTTTTAATTTTGAATTCATTTTTATTTTATTATTCACATTTATTATTTTTTATTTTATATTACGTTTTCATTATTATTCACACATTTTTTATTTTTATTATTTATTTTATTTTATTATTTTAATATTATTTTTAATAATGCTCAGTCTGAGTGACTCTCTTACATCAATGACACTGGGATTTAACTCTGAAGGGCAGACTCAACTGGGTAGGGTTTTTTGTGGTATGTGGATGGTTATGTGGCCGTATTATTTATATTTATTATGTGGTATACATTGCATATGTATGGGGTACTTATGACTTATTACCCCATTTATTTTATTTTTCTGCGCAGCCTTATGAGAACTGGGGGTCTACGCTGCTGCGGTATGGAGAGCCATTCTACCTGCTTTGCACTTGTTGTACATCCCTATTAGATCTTCGACTATTAGATCTTCGACTAAGACGATTGGTATGTAACTATTTAATCAACCAATATAACAGTGCCACTGATAAGCCTACACATATCAAATCTGGGTACATACATAGGTTTTAATTCACCCATTAGGAACCATACTACAGGCCCATTTAGAACCACACCACAGCCCTTTGAGTCTGCCACTCACTAGCTGTATCTTTAAATTTTCTTTTTGACACGGCTGAGCATATGCCATCTATCAGTTTAACTGAGGATGGCAATGTGACAGGCCCATCGGCCATTATATCACTTCTTTATCTACACTATACGTATATAAATACTATATACTCTATTGATTTTCTACTCTCTTCTTAGTGAAGCCATATGGTCCCAATGCGTTTCCTTTTGGGGCTCTTGCGATTTGCTTCTGGCAACCTTTTTCCATCTTCCCTACAATTTTGTTGGGTTGGGATCTATGTCAATGGAGATGGCACTTATTTGAAATTGATATGTTTTTATGGATTATGACCTGTGTGGGGACACTAAGTATGGTCTTTAAACCCTGTCTATTGCCACAGAAGCCTCCAATATATACAGTTTCATGAATGTTTTTAACATGACTTTCATTTTGTAGACTGCACCTACACTAATAGCAAAATGCTGTTCCTGAGGAAGGAGTCAAGCTGCTCCGAAACACGCCGGTTATGTTGATGCAACTTTTCCAAAAATATTGAATAATTGTAAACAAATGGTGTGGTAATATGTACCTCTTTTTACAGTGTATTGTATTTTTGATAATTATATGTTTTTTCTACTATTCTAAATCAATTTGGTAAAATTAAACTCTGAATTTTAATACTCTATGCCTTTAACCACTTCCTGATCGTCCACCACTTTACGGTGACAGAATGGCACTCTTGCAGGAATCGCCGTAGCTGTACAGCGCTCGCGGGTAGACCATGGATTTTTTCCGACGGATGTCGGCTCAAACTTATTTTGCATACACACGGTCGCACAAAGTTGTCGGAAAATCCAATCGTTCTGAACACGGTGACGTAAAACACGTACGTCGGAAAGTCCGACCGTGTGTACAGGGCATTTCTCTTGGTGGGCGCAGGAACGGGCCCTGCTGTGAAATATTAGATCAAGAATTGTAATTACATGCCTGTCAGGAGACTAGAAGACCAGACTGTGTGGACTGCACAGAGATAACCCAAAACCCATGTAAGTGAATAAATAATATTTACTAAAATAGGTGATAATTCAGAAAATACAAACAGTGCAAAATCAACACAACAAACCCACTACAAACAACAATATATACGGCAAAGGGGCAATACCGGAATCACAGATGTCAGCCAGGCTAGGGTCATACACAGCAGGTCAGCAGGAACAAGGGATATACCAGAAACATAAACATTTAGCCAAGCCAAGGTCATACACAGGAGATAAGCAACTGAACAAGGGCAGGTTGGGAAAGGGAGATAATGGATGGGATAGGATACAGGCTCAGGAGCAGGTTCAGGTTCAGGTTCCAATACAGGTTTACAGGATACGGGATAACAGGTCAGGGCGCAAGGAAGAAAGATACCAAAGCGAGCATGTGAGGGCTTGCCGGGTATTTATAGGACTGACTATAATTGACTTCAAGTCACAGCTGAGCGCAGGGAGTGTTGTCTGCTCCATACTGCCGGGATCCATCCGCTGGTGGACGTCAGTACTGCGGCCAAAAGATGAAATGATACCAGCAGGGAAATATTCTCCTGACAGTTCAACACTGCCAGTTCAACACTGCCAGGAGACACCTGCTGGTGGACCCCAGTACTGCATGCCAAACGATATATCTTACCAGCGGATGGACCCTTTCCTGACAATGCCCCTGTTAAACAGGGGCTGAAAAATTGGGCCTAAGACACTGGTGCCACAACACTGCAACCCCTCACAGATCCTCTAGGTGGAGTGCAGGAATGAGCCCTGCTGCAAAGTATTGCATCAAAAATTGTAATTACACGCCCCTGTTAAACAGGGGCAGAAAAATTGTGCCTTAGCGACTGGTCGCGGTGCCCAGAACCAAAAATGTTCTTACAAGCTATCAGCATGAACATTGAGGAGGAAGAGGATTGTCACTCAACATAACAGGAAAGTCACTCAGCATCAGCATAGGCAATCTTGAAGGGATCTCACATTAAAAAAAAAATATTCTGTTACATCAGCATCAGGTGCTTGGTAGCTGGTGATCCAAGACTGATTCATTTTTTATGAAGGTCAACCGATCGACCGATTTGGTGGACAGGCGCACCCTGTGATCGGTTACAAAGCCTCCAGCAGCACTAAATGTGCGTTCCGAAAGAACGCTGGATGCAGGACAGGCCAGTAGCTCAATTGCATACTGTGCAAGCTCTGGCCAGTGATCCATCCTCAAGACCCAGTAACCCAGAGGATTTTCGGTGGGAAAGGTGTCCAAGTCCGATCTCGCCCCTAGGTATTCCCGCACCATGTGAATCAGACTCTGGAAATGCGTTGCAAACCTTTCTGCAAGGCCTCCCGAAGATGTTTCATCCTCTGCTCCCTCTGCAACGGCAAGAAAAGGTCCACAACCTTACCCTTGTAACGTGGATCAAGGAGGGTTGCCAGCCAGTAATGATCCCTCTCCTTGATACCACCAATACGAGTATCCTTCCGCAGGCTTTCCAGGATCAGGGAGGCCATGCAGCGTAGGTTTGCTGAGGCATTCGGTCCAGAGTACTCTGGGTCACTAAGGACGACATGATCCGCAGCCACCTCTTCCCAGCCACGTACAAGTCCATGGGTTTCTTCGGACTGTAAATGATCCCTTGAAGACTTTCTGCTGATGCTGAGTGCTAGGCCCCACATCCATGCTGACACAATCCCTCCTCCTCCTCTTCCTGTGTGATCGGCGGGCACGCAGGAACACTGTCTGAATAAAGGGGACCTTGAGAGGTAAGGAAGTCCTCCTCTTCTTGCCTCTGTTCTGCCTCAAGTGCCCTGTCCATTATTCCACGCAGCGTGTGCTCCAATAGGTGGACAAGAGGGACAGTGTCACTGATACATGCACTGTCACTGCTCACCATCCTCGTGGCCTCCTCAAATAGTGACAGGACAGTGCATGCATCCCTGGTCATGGCCCACTGGCGTGGGGAAAAAACCACGCTCCCCTGACCCTGTCCTGGTGCCATAGTCGCTCATTGATGGCCCTCTGCTGCATGTGCAGCTGCTGCCTGGTGAGCATGTCACAGATTAGGTGGTTCTTGGGCATGTTAAATTCCTTTTGGAGGTCAGCCAGCCAAACACTGGCATTATATGACCGGCGGAGATGTACACAGACTTTCCTGGCCTGCCTCAGGACATCCTGTAAGCCCGGGTACCTGCCCAAGAACCGCTGCACCACCAAGTTAAGGACGTGAGCCAAACGGGGCACATGGGTCAGTTGTCCCTGTCGGAGGGCGGAGAGGAGGTTGGTGCCATTGTTGCAAACCACCATTCCTGGCTTAAGCTGGCGTGGCGTCAACCACCTCTGAACCTGCCCCTGCAGAGCTGACAGAATCTCTGCCCCAGTGTGGCTCCTGTCCCCCAAGCACACCAGCTCAAGCACCGCATGGCATCTTTTTGCCTGCGTGCTTGCGTAGCCCCTAGAATCGAACGTTAGTGTACCGATAGCAGATTTCCCGCAAGTACTTGGCAGTGGCACACCTAATTGTACACCTTCATTCCTCTCATGGCAGGTTTCTGAAAGGACTGAAGGTATAGTGGGGTTGGAGATCCCAGCTGATGAGGAGGAGCAAGGATAGGTCCGTCTTGTTCTTTGGTGTGGATCTTTTAGGTAGTTTTGCCAACGGGCTGCATGGGAGCTCGACATATGTCTGATTAAGCATATGGTGCCCAAGCGCTTGCTGTCTAGTCCACGCTTGATACGCTTCAGACATATGTTGCAAATAGCAATAGTGCGATCTGCTGCACACATCTCAAAAAAGGCCCACACCAAAGAACTTTTGGAATAACGTTCGGAGTCACCAGCGCCCTGCACTTGCGGAGCTCTGCAGTGTGATGCAGTTGGTTGGCTGCCGTTAAGCTGGCCCTTGGAGGGCATCCTGCCTCGTTGAAGATATGCCTCCTCCTCCTCTCTCCTATCAGGCACCCACGTACAGTCAGTGAGCTCATCATCCCCTCCCTCCTCATCACTGGAGCAAACCTGGCAGTATGCTGTAGCTGGGGGGAACATGACTGCCAGTTTGTTGTCCTTCTTGGGCAACCCCTCTCTCTGAGCTCACGTTACTGCCTTCCTCAAGCTGGGTACCATCATCGGAGCCTTCAAAACACTGCGCATCCTCCTGCAGCATGAGAATGGCCCATAATGTTCGCAATTCGACGAACGGTCGTACGGCCGATGTTCGAGTCGAACTTACGATCAACTCAAACTCGAAGCTCATCCCTACTGATCACTGTACTGGTGTTACTTGTGACACTAATCAGCGTTAGGGCAGTTAGTGGCCCAGGTAGCTTTAGGGTACCCCCCATTAACCACCTAATAAAGGTTTAACCCCTTGATCACCCCCCCAGATAACCCTGTCACCCTGTCACCTGTGTCACTAATATAGTGTACAGATCCCTTTTCTGATCACTGTATTTAGTGTCACGGGTGAAACTAGTAAGTTAGCTAGTTACTGTCACCGTCAGGTTTTTATAGCATCAGGGTACACGCCATATATTACTGAATAAAGGTTTAACCCCATGATCGCCCCCCCCCAGTATAGGTTTTAGCATCAGTCAAGGTCAGATTAGTGTCAGTAGCGCTAACATCCACGCACACACACCATACACCTCCCTTACTGGTATAGTGTTTGAACGGATCAATATCTTTGATCTGATCAGATCTATACTAGCGTCCAATAGTTTAGTGTTCCCAAAAAGGCGGCGTTAGCGGGATCAGCCCAGATACCTGCTAGCACCTGTGTTTAGCCCCTCCGCCCAGCCCTGCCCACCCAAGTGCATTATCAAATCGATCACTGTCATTTACAAAAAACAGAACACACATAACTGCAGCATTAGCAGAGTTTGGGACTTGGTATCACTCTTATTCGGAAAGGGGTACCACTTGTACATGGACAATTATTACACAAGCGTGCCACTTTTTAGTCACCTTTTTGATTGTGGAATTGGCGCATATGGCATTGTGCAATTTAATCGCCGGGGCTTCCACCAACAGCTTGTAGAATCTTGACTTAGACGGGGGGAGAAAGCCTGCTTGAGAAGTAATACGTTGCTTGCAGTGAAGTGGAGGGATAATCGGAATGTTTTCGTTCTGTCCTCCCTTCACGCAGATACGACTTTCCAAATTCCAACGGCAACTGGTGTTGTTGTAAAGCCCCTCTGTGTCCACGAATACAACCTTAATATGGAAGGGGTGGACTTCAACGACCAGTTGATGGCGCCGTACTTAATTGCCCGTAAGGCCAGACGCTGGTATAAAAAAAGAGTCTGTATACTTATTCCAATTGGCTCTGCTGAATGCTTACAGTATGTGCTATACATATCAGGATGAACTGGATCCTTCCTTAAATTCCAGGAAGAGTTCGTAGCAGCCCTTCTGTTTCCAGACGGTGCTGTGCCCCAACTTCCCAATGCAAATGCAGCGAGCCGGCTGCATGAGAGGCACTTCCCAGAAGTCCTCCGTGGTGCCTCAGGCCAAAGATCACCCCAGAAAATGTTGTGTCTGTAGGAAACGCAGATACAGGCGTGACACCCGCTTTTATTGTTCCTCCTGTCCTGACCAACCTGGTCTCTGCATTGGTGAATGTTTCCTTCACTACCACACACTAGTGGAGTGTTAGCGCAGGGTACAACACTGCACAGTCTCATAGGGACTTTCATAGGGTCTCCAAAGATGCCATTGCATTTTGAGAGACCCAAACCTGGAACCTTTACAAATAAAAGTGTAAAAAAAAAATATAAAATAAAAAAGCCAAAAATAGTTGTAATTTTCTTGTTGTTCTCTCTATTGCTCTGTTTTACTGTATTTTATGTTTAACTGCAATGTTTTATCATGTTTGCTTTTCAGGTATGTAATTCTTTTATACTTTACTGTGTTTTATTGTGCACCATTATTTTCTTTGTAGGTACGCCATTCAACTGCAGCAGTGATTTTTTTATCTTGACAGCAACAGCGTTTGCTCTCATGATACGTAAATCGGCGATTCCAGCGATGTAGGAGGGGATTTCACCACAAAAAAAAACAAAAAAACCAAAAAAAAAATAAACAGTGCATGTATGCCCATCATTAGAAGTGGGTGGGTGTAGGGTATTCTAATACCCACCAATCAATCTCTTTTCATGCAGCCCACAGGCTGCATGAAAAAAAAAACAACATTACAATACATGCCCAACAAGGACCAGCAATGTACTGGTATTTTGCTGGACTTTGAGTGGTTATACCAGAATGATGCCTGCAGGTTTAGGTATCATCTTGGTATTGTTCTTTTCAGTCGGTGGTCTGCTTTCATGTAAAAGCAATCCTAGCAGCTAAATCGCCTCTAGACTGCTTTTACAAGCAGTGGGAAGGAACTCCCCTCCCTTCCTGTCGTCTTCCATGGTTTTCTCGGGCGAATGCAGCCAGTGCTTCCGCCAGCTGACCATAGAGCTGATTGGAGAACAGAACGGCTCAAAATCATCTCTATAGCCTAAGAAACTGGAAGCTACAAGCATTTCATGGCTTTGGTTTCGCCGGATATAAACAGCGCCACTGGGAAATTGGGAAAGCATCTTACCACACCGATCTTGTGTGCTCAGATGCTTTGAGGGCAGAGGAGAGATCTAGAGTCTAATAGACCCCAATTTAAAAAAAAAAAAAAAAAAAAAGATTACTTGCCACTATCTATTGCTATCATAGGGGCTATTTACTTTCCCTGTGATAACAATAAAAATGATTTAAAAAAAAAATAAAAATGAAAGGAACAGTGTTAAAAAAAATAAATAAAAAAGCAAAATAAATAATCAAAAAAACAAAATAAAGCACCCCTGTCCCCCCGTGCTCGTGCGCAAAGGTGAACACAAGTATCAGTCTCGTGTCATATGTAAACAGCAGTTGCACCATGCATGTGAGGTATCACTGCGAATGGCAGATCAAGGGCAGTAATTCTAGCAGTAGACCCCCTCTGTAAAGCTAAAGTGGTAACCTGTAAAGGCTTTCAAAAATGTATGTAGTTTGTCGCCGCTGCACGTTTGTGCGCAATTTTAAAGCATGTCCTGTTTGGTATCTATGTACTCGGCATAAAATCTTTTATATTTTACCAAACATTTGGGCAATATAGTGTGTTTTAGTGCACTAAAGTTCAAAAAAGTGTTTTTTTTCAAAAAAAAAAAATTGCGTTTGAAAAACTGCTGCGCAAATACTGTGTGAAAAAAAAAAATTGCAACACCCACCAATTTTTTAGGACCTTTGCTTTAAAAAAAATATATAAAATGTTTGAGGGGTTCAAAGTAATTTTCTAGAAAAAAAAATATTTTTTTCATGTACACAAAAAGTGTCAGAAAGGGCTTTGTCTTCAAGTGCTTGGAAGAGTGGGTGATGTGTGGCATAAGCTTCTAATGTTGCGCATAAAATACCAGGACAGTTCAGTTTATATTTTGCCACAAGTTTTGGAAAAATTAAATTTTTTTTTTTTAAACAAAGTTGTCACTATATGATATATTGCTGGAACATGCCATGGGCATATTTGGAATTACACCCCAAAATACATTCTGCTGCTTCTCCCAAGTACAGGGATACCACATGTGTGGGACTTTTTGGGAGCCTAGCCGCGTACAGGACCCCGAAAACCAATCACCTCCTTCAGGTTTTCTAAGGGCGTAAAATGGTGATATCACTTCCTCACTACCTATCACAGTTTCGGAGGCCCCGAAATGTCAAGATAGCACAAAATCCCCACAAATGCCCCAATTTTGGAAAGTAGACACCTCAAGCTATTTGCTAAGAGGCATGGTGAGTATTTTGCAGCTCTCGTTTGTTTTGAAAAATTAACAAAGAAAAAGAAAGGAAAATGTAATCTTTTTTTCTTTTTTAAATTTTCTAAACTTTGTGACAAAAAGTGAGATCTGCAAAATACTCAAAATGCCTCTCAGCAAATTGCTTGGGGTGTCTACTTTGGGGGGGGGGGGGGTGGTTGTGCTATCTGGGCATTTCATGGTCTGCAAAACTGATAGGTAGTGAGGAGTGAAATCAACAATTTACAACCTTAGAAAGCTTGAAGGCAGCGATTGGTTTTCAGGGTCCTGTACGCGGCTAGACTGCCAAAAAGTCCCAACATGTGGTATCCGCGTACTCAGGAGAAGCAGTAGAATGTATTTTGGGGTGTAATTTCACATATGCCCATGGCATGTTTGAGCAATATATAATTTCAGTGACAACTGTGTAAATTTTTTTTTTTCATTTTTCGATCACTTATGACAAAAAAGTAAAAAATATTTAATGGGCTCAAAATGTCTCAGCAAATTCCTTGGGGTGTCTACCTTCCAAAATGGGGTCATTTGGGGAGGGTTGTACTGCCCTTCCATTATAGCACCTCAAGAAATGAGATAGGCAGTCAAACTAAAAGCTGTGTACATTCCAGAAAATGTACCCTAGTTTGTAAACGCTATAACTTTTGCACAAACCAATATACGCTTATTGATTTTTTTTTTTACCCGAGACATGTGGCTGAATGCATTTTGGCCTAAATGTATGAATAAAATTGAGTTTATTGTATTTTCTGTATAACAAAGTAGAAAAGATCATTTTTTTGAAAACGTTGGTCTTTTTTCGTTTATATCGCAAAAAATAAAAACAGCAGAGGTGATCAAATGCCATCAAAAGAAAGCTCTATTTGTGGGAAAAAAGACGCAAATTTAATTTGGGTACAGCATTGCATGACCGCGCAATTACCAGTTAAAGTAGCGCAGTGCCAAATTGTAAAAAATGCTCTGGTCATTAAGGGGGTAAAACCTTCCGGGGCTGAAGTGGTTAAAGTGCCATTGTAGAGAGGGGGAAACTATGTTTTTCCACATGTCTCATGCATGTGGCTATAGCTAGCAGATTCTTGAACGTCCATAAATTTTTCTTATGCCAATACTACATCTTTAGGAAAAAAGTCCTACCTGGAAATCCAGTTTCTTCATTTTTTTTTTTTTTTAATGTGACAGCTATGGGTGACTAACAGTCTTCTTGGGATATGGCAACTTTTGTACTTCTGTGATTACTTAAATACAAAAAAACCCCAAAAACAATAGTGCAGTGCCAATAAAACAATCAGTATAGAGAACACTTTAAGTATGGAAGTCAATAGTGAAAAGTAGTAGTCTATTCAGAAAAGTAGGAAATCTTCCACCATCCAGTAGCTTTCCTCCAAGTATAAAAACATCACCACCTTTGGTAAAATTGTACAATCACCAGAAATTAGCTCATAAAAAGCCAACAAAGATACAAGTGCTATGTTCACAAGCTTTCCTCATGCATAAGTGTCTCCCGAGGGTCACCTCTCACAAAGGGAGGAAACAATCCTGTTAAAACAAATAGCTCCCCATGAAGCCAGCAAAGAGCCCATTATATATAGAGTAGCATTTAAAATCTTTATTAAAAGCAGGGCAATCATAAAATGAACAAAGCAAGGTATTGCAGAAAAAAGCCTATCCACTGCCATTCTGGAATAGTTCACCAGCGTGGCAACAATGCTAGACTCCACCCTGATGCGTTCCCTTCAATTGGATGTTTTGTTTTGGTTTGGGTGTATCTAACCATTGTTGCAAGCAGCCAATCACACTGCTATAGCACGGATTTACACCACTATACTTGCTATTACTTAAACACAGTATTTGTGACAAAGACTCTTGTGATCATTGAGAACATCTTCCACTTAGAATTACCATATGACAATTACAACCTATCACTTTCTGCATAAACTGCACAGAGCAAAAATATAAAAGCATTGATACATCTACCTGCATTATAAATAATACAAAATGTAAAAGTTAGCACTCCTTCAGAAACACAACTCGACAAATCACACTATCACATTTTCTAGAAATCCCCAACCATCTCGCCCCTGATGAGTGTTGTTTACACAAAACGCGTCGGGCTCTGGGATACAGACATATGTCTATAGTACAACGCCAACTTAGAACATCTTTCATCCTTTTATCATGGT
This sequence comes from Aquarana catesbeiana, assembly GCF_042186555.1. Classification (NCBI taxonomy): domain Eukaryota; kingdom Metazoa; phylum Chordata; class Amphibia; order Anura; family Ranidae; genus Aquarana; species Aquarana catesbeiana. Next base: position 277,741,755 of record NC_133327.1, read on the forward strand.
TTTACTGTCTGTTATTTATATTTTTTCCATTGTGCTGCTGCATGGTCACATGTACATATATGTAATCTTTGAAATGTATACATTATTAAATGAGACCACTATGTGGTGCCAAGTTTGACGTATTCTTGATGCCTTTATCGCATATGCACATACATATGTGTTTGTGATTACTCATGAAATGATATTTATTACAATGTCTTTCTTTATGTCGTTCATTTTGTTATATTTTATGCACTTCATTTGATCAAATAAATTTGTACCTTCATCTTAGTTACCTCCACATTGTCCATGGCCTCATTTAAAGTCCCAAATTCCCCATTTAAAATTCTGATTAAGGGATGGAGGCACATCGACATGTGCCTCATTTAAAGTCCCAAATCCCCCCTCTCTCTTCAATCAAACAGCCAATGTCAACCCAAGATACTAACTTGTTGGAGTGCAGATTTCATAGGGAGCACATATTTGTTGTGTCTTTCAAACATCATACATATTGGTCCATAATGTAGCTGGCCATTTATTGCATTATATATTGTCATGTATAACACAGGTTAACAGCACACCCGTATAATTCAGTAGTAGATTTCATACAGTAACGAATGTAGATTTTCTACTAGCTATCCATGTGATGAAGATTAAACCTTAATCTAATCTTGTGTGCCTCTATCTTGTTTGCCAGTTACTATGGCAGCACTAGCAGATTAGGCTAAGGACAAGTTAGATTTGACAGTATTGATTGTCAATTCAGCATTTCAGAGCTTCACTAGAAGTGACATGAAGCTCTTGCTATCCCAACTTCATTGGTAACACTAAAAAGACACCTATGCGATTGCAGACCTGTGCCGAAAATACTGTTGGACTCTCATACTAATCATCTTGCTGCAATATTTTCTAAGCCACCAACATTTGAGGAGTGCTAACTTCACTCAGAGATTAGTGGTTGAATACTTGTTAGGGATCAGCAAATCAAATGATTGAAGCCATCAGAGCAGCATGGCAGCCAGGCAACCACTATTTTCAGAAAGTCAGGAATGGTAGCCTACATAGTACTCTTTTAATGTTTTTTTTTCTGTGTGCCCAGAGTCACTGTTGGTTGCTGTGCACAGGAGTGAACGTGCACATGCTTTGCTGTACATGTTGGGGTGTGTGCTTGCACATTCAGTATCGGTGATGGCAACACGCAGCCTAATAAAGGACTGGCCTGACTCAGTCATTTATGACTGCTCTTCAGCTACTACTTTGTGACATAACCAGTGCATCATACATGATTTACTAATACCAGCCAGGCTCCTGTTCCTGACCTGCATTTGATACTATACCTTTTGTTTGGACTTCTGGTTACCTGGTTTGGATCTTGCCTTGTTTTTTGAACTACAATTCAAATGCTTATGGATTTAGTACCTCACCGTCTGCTTGTTGGTGAACTTGTCTGTCTCATGACCCTGCTTCTGTTCTGGTCTCCTATGCAGTACCCTTCTCCTAATCTGCAGATGACTGATCCATCCTGAGATCTCAGTCCTACCGTTATACCGGGGTTTTACTCTTATGATTGAACCCTTTCGATTATCTGCTGATTTGTCAAAGACAAGTGCTCAGCATCTGGTATATACAAAGCAGTTCTGCGCTGCCCTAAAAAGACAAGCAGCTAACACGACCAAAGTATAACAGAAAGAAACACAATAAGTGTAGCGCTATATAAAAAAGGCGTCCAATATGAAGAACGTTACACCAACAGTTCCAAATATAAATGGTAAGGAAGAATCATCCATATATACATGGGCAGAGAGTCTTCAGAAACTAAACACTTTCAAATAGAGACATATAACACCTGAGATGAAAACAGACACACCACCACCGAAAATGAAGAGGCTTACCAGATGGAGTGGACCCAACGGGGCATACGCCGAGTTGGGTCGGATAAGGCTTAGGTGGTGAGTGGCTGAAGATGGCCCAAAATGGTGATGATGGTGGATTGGCCCACACTTTGCTGTATCCCCCGAAGCGAAAATCTAGAGGGGCGGAGTGTATGGAGCAAACCTCGTGTTGTTATATCCCTCGGGATGATGTTTAGGAGCCAAGAGATGTTGGTGAAGAATAAAAAAGAGGAAGGAATGGCCACAGTGTGAATCCGTAAACAAATGGAATTTATTGAAATAAAAAGATATACACTCACATGTAGATCCGTATAAAAACAGCGCTGTGAAAAACGTGGCGACAGTGGGGTCCTACCCGACGCGTTTCAACTTCATAGACGTTGTCTGGGGGGTTCCCCCCACTGCAGCCACCAAAGAATATATAGGGGGTACATCTAAGTTTATGGGAATCAGCTCCATGAATGTAAACATCATTTCCGGTATCTGGCCAAAATGGCCGCCCGGCGTGCATTCCATGCCTCACTTTGGTTACAATATGAGCCCCGGACGTGAGGAAATCAAAGATAGTAAAAAGTGTTATTAACTTTGGGTTTTGGGCACAGTTTTGCCTGATAGAGCGAAGGTCATCTTTAAGGGAGCTCCTACGTTACAGAGAAAAATTGCTCCTAACATTATTAATCCCCCCATACGCCAGCCACTTTTCCATGAGATGGAAGGATTCTACTCATGCAAAAAATGTATTGTGTGCCAACACAATTCTGGCATTGGAAGGAAAACCGTGTCATTTACATCATCGGTCACACACAAAAGATATCCCATTAAACAGTTTTGTACTTGCACCACCAGTTACATTGTTTACCTAATTACATGCCACTGTGGGAAACAATATGTGGGCCACACCATTTCGCTCTTTTGCTATAAGACTAGTGGAACACATTGCCCTCGTTAAGAACGGGGATACTAAACATACTGTCCCCCGACACTATAAGCTACAACATAATCGTGTTATGGAGGGGACACAATTTGTCGTAATAGACAGATATGTTCCTCCGTGGAGGGGCGGCGCCATGACCAGGGGTGTGTCCAGGTTGGAGACCTTCTGGATTCATGAGCTCCGCACACTCTTCCCATTGGGTATCAATGTTGAATTAGACGTTAATGCCTTTATTAATAAAGCTTGATGTCCCTCCTTTTTTTGGTCCTCTCTCCCTATTTTATCCTTTTTTTACCTTTTTTTACTTCTTGCCTTTTTTTGTTTGATTTTATTTTTTATTGTTTGAAGGCCATATTGTTAAAAACAAATTTTTTTTAAAAAAGCTAGACTTTACATGTATACTTTTACTGCATATTTAAATGCACTGTATTTACTGCATATGTACATTCAGTAATTTTTTTTGTATATCATCATGGGAATCCACTCCATAATTGCGTATATATATATATATATATATATATATATATATTACGGTCTTGGATGAGGACACTCTCCTCTTTCCGTTTTTTTATATATATTTTTTATATACACTGGATTTTATGACACCATAGGTCACATTTTTGTGACAATATATATGTACACATTTTTTCGTCATTTGATTTTATGTTTATTATTATGAAATTTATTATATGTCTTCATTCACTTATTCTTTATGATCACGCACCTATTTACACTTATTTTTCCCATTTGGGGCCACTACATGCACTTCCGTGTCACTGTTTGCACCTCCGGGCCATGTGCATGATGTTGCCGGGTATAGATGTCTCTACTTTCTAGCTTCGGTCTGTTTCCATAACGCACTGACGCCTTTCATCACGTACGTGTCATACACGCCTTGTCTAGCCGCTCGATACTGATGTTATCACTCCCTCCACTTAGGTCCGCCTTCATACCGGCGTCATCTAGCTTTTCCACCACGCATGTGCGTCATGCATGTTCTGCGCGTGCGTAGTACTCTTATCATATCTGGATGCGCGCGCACATTGTTGTGCTGCTTTCCGTTCTCCATTAATGATCTTGAATTCACGCGTCACTGTTATCACTTGCTATAGATGGCACACCACACGTTCCTGCCAGTCACAAGTTTTATTGTTTTGCGGCCAGTTAATAACACTTTTTACTATCTTTGATTTCCTCACTTCCAGGGCTCATATTGTAACCAAAGTGAGGCGTGGAACGCACGCCGGGCGGCCATTTTGGCCAGATACCGGAAGTGATGTTTACATTCATGGAGCTGATTCCCATCAACTTAGATGTACCCCCTATATATTCTTTGGTGGCTGCAGTGGGGGGAACCCCCCAGACAACGTCTATGAAGATGAAACGCGTCGGGTAGGACCCCACTGTCGCCACGTTTTTCACAGCGCTATTTTTATACGGATCTACATGTGAGTGTATATCTTTTTATTTCAATAAATTCCATTTGTTTACGGATTCAAACTGTGGCCATTCCTTCCTATTTTTTATTCTTCACCAACATCTCTTGGCTCCTAAACATCGTCCCGAGGGATATAACAACACAAGGTTTGCTCCATACACTCCGCCCCTCTGGATTTTCGCTTCGGGGATACAGCAAAGTGTGGGCCAATCCACCATCATCGCCATTTTGGGCCATCTTCAGCCACTCACCACCTAAGCCTTATCCGACCCAACTCGGCGTATGCCCCGTTGGGTCCACTCCATCTGGTAAGCCTCTTCGTTTTCGGTGGTGGTGTGTCTATTTTCATCTCAGATGTTATATATCTCTATTTGAAAGTGTTTAGTTTCTGAAGACTCTCTGCCCATGTATATATGGATGATTCCTTCCTTACCATTTATATTTGGAACTGTTGGTTTCTAAGTGCTCAGCATCTGGCATTGACACCAACTCTTGTAGCTGATTAACTGCTGCTAATGCTACTGGTTTAAGTCACCGCAAGTGCTCATGCCTCACACCCACCAAAGATCCTCCTGTACTATTTCAAGAAGCACTTGGGCTTGACAAGAAAGGTCACACCATCATCTCTGTCTTCTAGTAGGTATGAGGCAGGGTGTAGCAATTACTACTTGTGATTGTATGCATTTAGCCTACCTATAACGCTCACATTTTTTGAACTTTCCTGGGGCTTTATTACACTGGACAACAGTTTTTTTTCAAAACAAAACAAAAAAACAAAACACAACTTTTGGCGATTATGATATTCCTCTTCAAACTGAACACAAATATAATGACTGTGTCATGTACGTATCTTGAAAAACACAAAATTAACTTTTAATGACTTATGTATTTAATTGCATGAGGTTTCCAACATGTTGCGAGAGTTCAAGTGTTTTGCTGCTGATTTTAATTTGTGCTCATGGGCAATGTTCTGGTGAAACCTCTCACCACGTTTGTCACCGACCACAGCTAGATATTCAGAAAAAGGAGTCCAAGTGTAAACGCAGAAAAGGAATCTTCAATGACATGTTGCACTTCATGGTCTTGTATGCTCTAAGACATTTGTCAACAAGCTGAATGTAGGGTAGTAATCTGTAGATGCCAAGGAAATTCTCAATAACATCCTTGAATGCTTTCCAGACAATTCTCTCTGGCCCCACTAACAGATCCTTAAACCGCTCGTCATTGATGACCTATCTGATCTGTGGACCAACAAAAACGCCTTCCTCAGTTGTTCTTGGAAACATCGGTCTCAAGCAAAATCCTTTACCTTCCCAAAATTTCTCAGTCTGGATTTTATGTGAAGTAAAGGCAAAAATATCTTTGCGGGCTCAACAAGTGGTTCTTATGCCATGTTTCTGTCCTAGAACCAAATTCTTTTGGAGTTGGCCATGTCTTTTTTACGTAATGTGAATCTCTTGAACAGCTGTCCAATTTCCACATGCAACAGCACTTTTGTATTTCAGAGCTGCATTCGCAGCAGAGCCACTTCTTTTAGATATCTACAGATATTCCAGTTGTACTTGGTGTACTGGAAGTGCTTCAACAACAGTTTCATGTTTTTGTATGTTTTTTAATGTGTCCAGCATTGCCAATAGGTATTGCAAATTCAAAAAATAAATGAAAATGAAGATTTCTATAAAAAAATGGTATGGGATTAGGTTAAATTTACAGGTTATTTTTTGTGATTAGCAGAAACAAAATCTATAACATACACCAAAAGGTGTCCAGGAAGAAAAATCTTTGTTGTCCAGTGTTATCACTCTTACCAAGTACATTAAAACCTTTATACCTTTATGTTCCCTAGCCTCTTGCTCCTCCATCTAGCAGAAGGATTATATTTACCAAAGTATCACATTCGCAACTTATATTTTACCCAATTCTTTTATTACAGATTTGCAAACCAGATTTGCATTTACATCGCCTTTCACTACAAAACAAGGAATTAAACATGACTTAAATAATAGTAATAAAGTATAAAGTTCAATTACCATACCCTTTTTGGGCTCCTATTAAAAATGCATTTTTCCTCAATATCCAGGGAAATATTAACATATTGTCATAATGAGTTTGAGAAAAAAGTGAAGTATGCCAAGCTCCCATTTTTCATATGTAGTGCTATTATCTAGGCTTGGAAATGCACAATTTATCAGACGAAGAACATCCTGTCTTGTCTGCACTATGTTTCAATTGAATCATCAATCCCTCTTTGTCCTGAAAATTTCACTTTTTCTAAAAGAGCACTTTGATCTGGTTATGTATAATAGACAGGATTTCTTCAAAATAATTGAAAATTACATAAATGACACTTAAACATATGGATATAATTGGATTCGAACATGATTCACTTGATATACACATTATATGTACAGAAACGCTATTTTTACTAAAGTTGAATAAAATTATTAGAAGTTCCAAATTTTTTATCCAGCATGCGCATCAATGGTTCAATTTCTGGCAAACTTCCTACTGGCAGTAATTCTGCTCTGTCAGCAGAGAGGGAACTAAACAACATTTTGCAAATGTTAGATTCCATCTTACTTGTTAATTTATCGTCATTCATACTCGTTTTGAGAGTGTGGTAAACCTGCACCCAGGAAAATAAATGAATCTACTTCTTAAGGTAGATGCAGATTGTAGGTTTATGAAGGGCTGTTCCTCCATGACCTACCTTGAGAAAAGCTTGGAACAAATTTTATTTGATGCTTGCCAAATCGGGTGAAATTCGTTCAGTGGGTGGACCTGTCAGCACCACCTGGCTTGACAAGTTGATTTCCTAGTTGACTTTTTGTCAAAGCAAAATTCTCAGCTGATCATTATCTGAGTCAAGTGTTAGAATATAATATCCGGAACTGCACATTCATCCATTCACACTGCTTAGCGTGGATGGGGAAATCTTTAATTCAGCCCATGGGGCTAAACTAGGGAAAGCTTGTAATTGGCCAGCTTAAAGCATATCTGAACCCAATAAAAAAAAGTTATACAACGGTGTAGATTTAAATAGACTTTTGCATTATACCAAACAACAACAAATTAAAGCCAAACGCCACCTAATGCTAAACACTAAAGCAGCCCATACAGGATTCGTTTTTTTTTCTCTCAACCATTGGGCTGAATGAATAAAAATTGACTCGATTCGCCCATCTACACACTTGTTGTGGATGAGGAAATCCTCCCAATGAGACTTCCCTGCCGTCAGAATAAGCTGATATAGCTGGCAGCATTGATTGAGTGGGGAAGATCTAACAGGGCGGTTGTACTGAAGTCAATTGGTAGATTGGTTGGGGCATGGCCTGGCCAGAGCCCAGGCTGAGGCTGCCACTCATTCTTTCACATTCACAGGTCTGCTTTGTGATGTGCAGCTCACTGACACATTTTCTGTACAACCTCCCTGCCCATACATGGATCAAAATTTGGCTTGTCCCTTCTGAACCAGCTGAATTTCGGTCGATGTATGGCCCAACATTGTGTCTTGTCAGCCTAGGAAAGATAAGTGTGGTAATAGTGCGATCACCAGGTGAAAATAAAAGAAAGAAGTCTATAAAGAAAACAATGCAGCTACCAGGACTGGTAAGTTAGTAATTTATCATTTTTGTTTTAGATACATTTAGATACATTTTTAATTCAGGAATTTAAAGACACTCATTTAAAATAAAAGCCTTCTCTTTACCAAAAAGGTAATCTAAAAGCAGAATCCAAATTAAAAAGTATATTTGTCTTTAACAGTACTGTAATAAGAGACCCTGGAACCTCTCTCTCTTTACTTGGTACTACCCGACTGATTTTTGAACTTTGCACATAGCGCTGTGAGTTATAGTATGTACTGTATAAAAGATATTAGATTAGATGCTTTAACCACTTGGACATGGTTGGGTACAGACTTATATGCAAACTTTTTCTTCTCTTCCCTTTATGTAGGGACTTGTCCTTTTATTACTGTAACAGGCGACAGCCTCATGACCAGGCTCATTTAGTATCTCTATACCTGGTGGTTTATGCAAGGGCCCCCTTATTCCTATCTGTATTGGATTATCAGTGGCAAACAGGTAGGTTTCCATTATATTTCTTGAACTTTGACAGTAGTAAATACTAGGGTTGTCCCGATACCACTTTTTTAGGATATTTTTTTTCAAGTACTTGCCGATACCGATTACCGATACTTTTTTTTTTTATGTCACGTGACAGTGTTTTTTTTTTAATTTAACAATGCTTTCTTTTTTTTCTTTTTTTTTTAGGGGGGTGAACGGTGTCTGTGTGTTTTTTTTATTTACATTTTTTTATTATTTTTTACAATGATATTTTTTTTTTATTATTTATTGCAATATGTGTTTTTTTTTTGTTTTTTTAATCAGCCCTGATATCTCCCCCTTGAGACAGAGAAAGAGACCGAGGATAGAGATTCCCCAGTCCCTTTCTCTGCAGCCTCAGCTGCACTGAGAATGAATGGAGAGAAGACAGCGGCTACTCTCCATTCATAAACTGAGACATCGTAATCACAGGAGATTACAATGTTTCAGTTATGTGAATGGACAGAGTCAGCTGACTCTGTCCATTCACACAGCGGAGAGGGACAGCAGAGAGGGACAGCAGAACAGAGGGGGACAGAGGAAGAGAGAGGGACAGCGGAACGGAGGGGGACAGAGAAGGAGAGGGGGACAGCGGAACGGAGGGGGATAGAGAAGGAGAGGGGGACAGCGGAACAGAGGGGAACAGAGAAGGAGATGGGGACAGTGGAACGGAGGGGGACAAAGAAGGAGAGGGGGACAGTGGAATGGCGGAACGGAGGGGGACAGCAGAACAGAGAGGGACAGAGGAACGGAGGGGGACAGCGGAACGGAGAGGGACAATGGAGGGGGACAGTGGAACAGGGAGGGCGTGGAGGATGAGGTGACAGTCAGCGGTGATCGCGTGTGGGAGAGTTACAAGCACCGCTCACCGCTGTATGTCACTAAAGCAGCTGAAAGCCGCTGGGGGAGAAGCTTGTAACTCCCCCACGCGCCGATCACTGCGGACTGTCCAGGTATCGGGGGAAGCATTGGGATCATTTGCCCGAGTACAAGTACTTGGGCAAATGCTCGGTATCGGTGCCGATACCGATACTAGTATCGGTATCGGGACAACCCTAGTAAATACTAGGTCATCATTTTGGAGCACACCACCTTGGTTTATTATTTGTGTCAATACATACTGTACATCCTTTTTTCCCTTGGGCCCTATTTGTGTGCTCTCCCACGCTTGCCCGGGGACAGCTGTACCTAGTGGATGCATATTGGCCGTGACGCCCGTAGCTGCTTTTTAGTGAGTCAAGCAGTGCAACTGCCAGATATTTAAATATTACATACTATGGATGAAATTTATGCAACAATACTGTACTCTTACTTCTTCTATGTCTTCATCTAGAAACTTTTTTTTGATATTTTGATCCTCCTGTGGAAGTGGCACTCTTCGCAAAACATGTTGAGGATCTTTGGACTTCCACTACAGAAATCAATTTAGCATACTGTAGAATGCTGGATGTTTGTACCTTTATGATTCATGGTCTATATACTTTTTAGGGGTGTCCTGATACAGTTACCTGGGGCAGGTATTCTATAAGTTTGGATTTTAATAAAAGGAGAAAAGTGTGACCTGATCTGTCCACACTAAAAGGCCTCCATCCCTGGCTATATGAAATAGAAACAAAGGAAAAGAATGGGACTTTAAATGAGGCTTATTGCTGCAAAGATTTGTGTATGGAGTAAATATATGATAAAAGCTTTATTGTATAAAAAGCAATTCTGTGGTTTAGAAATGCATGATAATGTTTTCAAAATATACATAAACATATACAAAGCCTGACATTTTGGTAAAAATATACCATAAACACATACACTGTATAAAATGATGATACATAATTAAACATAACTGAGTACATGCTGTATAAAAGCTGAACTGTCTTGGCATCACATGAATAGAAAAAAACTCTACGCATTTCGTGAATCACGTTCACTCGTCAGGAGTATGGATGCAAAAATTCATTCAAGATCAGCCCCAAGAACTAAACTGGCTCATGTGAGGATGAAGGGAGTTGGAGAGGGGGTCCCCATCACATGCCCAGCTCAGAGCTGAGGCAGGAAACCCAAACCAAGTCAGGGGGTCACCTCGTGGGCAGGTCAGGTCATCACAATGCAATCCCAGAGAGGATAGATGATCTAATAACAATCCGCACCAATCTTGCATGTGTAAAGAACAATCTGAAACCAGTTCAATCCTTCACCATGAGAGAGACAACACATCACTGGTTTCACATTGTTCTTTACACATGCAGATGAGCCAGTTTAGTTCTTGGTCTGACCTTGAATTAATTTTTCTATCCATACTCCTGACGAGTGAACGTGATTCACGAAATGCGTAGAGTTTTTCTATTCATGTGATGCCAAAACAGTTCGGCTTTTATATAGCATGTACTAAGTTATGTATATGTATACTGTAATTATGTATCGTCATTTTATACAGTGTATGTGTTTATGGTATATTTTTACCAAAATGTCAGCCTTTGTATATGGTTATGTATGTTTTGAAAACATTATCATGCATTTCTAGACCACGGAATTGCTTTTGATACAATAAAGGTTTTATCATATATTTGCTCCATACACTCATTTTTGCAGCAATAAGCCTCATTCAAAGTGCCATTATTTTCCTTTGTTTCTATTTCAAGTTTGGATTTTAAATGAGAAATTATGGTTTTTATTGTGTGTTGTCTGTATTTCTAAATACATTTTGAATATTTTATATTATACAGCATGTTGTTGAGACTTTGGAATGCCAATAAAGTTAATTTGCTGTCCAAGTTTATGCCTTCCTGGTGTTTGGATCTAGGACATGGTAACCCCTTTTGTTTAGTTTGGGAACCCATTATGCATCCTTAGATCTCTTAGTCATTCGCAAGTATTTTACTCCTACTGTTTTTTAATTTCACCTTTTTATCAATGTTTCAGCAAGGAGAGAGGAGCAAGCAAACAGCAGACCTTACATGCAGTGCAAAGTCTGCTTTAAACAGTGATATGTGTACCTATTGTCCTTATCTACACCAAGATTCTACGATCACCTGAAGCTCAGCTGAAATGCCAGTTCAGACAGTATGTAGGACACTTGGCTGCTAAATTGAGGCCTAACAAAAAATAAACATGCTTGTAAGCTGAAACATCCCCACATTTCCTACAGTGGGGACAGGAGTAGATTATAGGAAGCTATAGAGTTCATACATAGGTCCGACATGTTGCAAAAGGCAAAGCTGGCCATGCATGTAAAGAAAAATCCATAGACTTCCCCATCCATGCAGCAAGTCTCCCGCTGCAGGATACTGTAATCTGACAGCAGGCATCCACATCTGTCAGAGTGGCAGGAACAGCAACTACAGCTGATTGAGAAATCAAAGGACTTGGGCAGAAAAGGCAATCAAAGTTTGTGGAGTTTGCAAAGTGGTGGTGTCAGCAGGGCCATCTACAGCTTGAACATGGCCAATATCACAGGAATCGCCTGAAATGTGTGCCAGCTTAACACACTCTACATCCCCCACCTTTTACCGTATTTGACTGCAATTGCTGTTTGAAGCAACTGAAGAAAAGGAAGAAAACTGAGAGTTCCCAATTCAAAACTGGGCAGTTGTACTCTGTACAGCAGAGTTATTAAACAAGTGTTTACCTGCTGAAGATAGTGCTGGGGGCTGTGCAACCTCTGAATGTATTTCTCCAGTTCTTTGTACCTGAGTGACGATTTCAGATTTGTTATTTGGTTGTCTGACACTGGCAGGGCTAGAAACATGTCCTGGATACAGTCTTGTCAAAACTTTGGAAACGATTGCTTAATTTAAAAAAAAAAAAAAAAAAAAAGAAAGAAGAAGGAGAAAACAATTCATTTACTACTTTCACTGGCACATGTTACCAGGCACAAAACATTGTAATTAAACATTTTCCAATAGCCACAAATTATATAAATCCATAATGTGTGCACGAAATGTCTTTGCAAACCCAGATATTACCTTGTAAAAGTAGCGCTGATATCATCACTATACTGGAAATAGCCCATGCAGAGAGCAGACCTGTGGGAGGGAACCACCAGGCACCATCCACTAAAGGCTGCCTGCAGAAAACTACAGGAAGGGGTAGAGACGAGACCAGTCACCCTGCATTAGGCGAGAGAGCAGCAGTGACCGGTCTTTATAACAGGAAGCTTCTGTACAGAGCTAACGTTTCATAATTGAATACTGCACAGATTAGGAGGAATACACAAAGCAGACCAAGATTCAAGGTAGAATACACATGACTTGCATTTGGGCAACATTTTCTTATGCATCTTATTCAGTCCTAAGAATGTCTACATTTCTCTGAACAATCTAAACAGATTGCGGCAGTAGTAGCATTTACTTTGTGTAATATTTTAATCTGTATAGGGTGATGTGAAAAAAAAAAATCCAACTAAATGCAAAACTTTAGGCTTGCTTAGACTTATGCGCAAAGATTTTATTTGACTTTAGTGTGCTGATATCACATTTACATTGTGGTTTCCAGGCAATTTCTGCAATTATACATTTGTCACACTCTACTGAATAAGAACAGCATTCTCAAATCTTCTAAAATACAAATCATTTATGCTTCTGCATTAAAAACTTTTTTTTTTATAAAGTGGACCTATCATTAGATACTTTTTATGTGCACACATGCCAAATACCAGTGCCATCGTTGCTCAGGCATCATCTGTAGAAGACAGATGACGTCAGATTCCCCCTCTCAGGAAGACAAAGTGCACACAGGCAGGCACAGTTAACGCTGTTGTAAATCCTGCCTTGTTATTTTTACCTACAGGTACAGTGCCTTGAAAAAAGTATTCATACCACTTAATATTTTCCACATCTTGTCATGTTACAACCAAAAAACGTAAATGTATTTTATTGAATTTTATGTGATAGACCAACACAAAAGTAGCACATAATTGTGAAGTGGAAGGAAAATAAATGGTTTTCAAAATTTTTTACAAATAAATATATGAAAAGTGTGGCGTGGATTTATATTCAGCCCCCTGAGTCAATGCTTTGTAAAACCACCTTTTGCTGCAATTACAGCTGAAATTCTTTTTGGGGATGTCTCTACCAGCTTTGCACATCTAGAGAGTGACATTTTTGCCCATTCTTCTTTGCAAAAATAGCTCAAACTCTGTCAGATTGGATGGAGAGCATCTGAACAGCAATTTTCAAGTCTTGCCACAGATTCTCAATTGGATTTACATCTGGACTTTGACTGGGCCATTCTAACACATGAATATGTTTTGATCTAAATAATTCCATTATAGCTCTGGCTGAATGTTTAGGGTTGTTGTCCTGCTGATGGGTGAACCTCCGCCCCAGTCTCAAGTCTTTTGCAGACTAAAAGTTTTCTTCTAGAGGGGGGTGTCCAAGATGGCGCAGAGAGCAGTCGCTTGTTAACTGCGCTCCGCTCTCCGGCCCTATTATCCTGAGCAAATCCTGGTGTAAACGGCTCGTCCTGCACATACTTTCCAGCGGCTACTTGGGGAGAAGCACGGGTGATGCCCGCGGTCAGAAAAGCGGGGACAAAATCGAACGCTGCAACCCTTGTGAGTACCGACACACGTCGCGGCCTACCCCCCACGAGACATTCCACATGGAAACTCAGACAGACCCGCCGCCTGCCGGAGCCATAGAAGCGGGCTCGGTGGCTTTTGAGGCCCTCATGACGGCGATCTCCACCTGTCAGGCAGCTCTGACTACGAAAATAGAACATGTACAGACAGAGACGGCGCTCATCCGTAGAGATATGGATAAATTCCGGGAGCGTGTGACGGAAGTGGAGAGAAGGGTCTCAGATACGGAAGATGCCCTGAGGGAACACCATACGGATATCCGAGCCCTACAATTGAAAGTAAAGCACCTGGAAAACAGAGCGGAGGACGCCGAGAACCACAATAGACGTAACAACCTACGGGTTCTTGGCCTCCCGGAGGGAGCAGAGGGGGAGGATCCATGGAGGGCCTACTACCAGCCTTACTTCCCAGGGCTAAGTTCTCTCCACATTTCTCTATTGAGAGAGCTCACCGCATCCCAGCGACAAGAGGGCCCCAGGGGGAATCCACCACGCACCTTCATATTCAAGCTGCTGCACTACCGGGACCGAGATACAGTGCTGAGGGCAGTTCTTCTGCAGGGAGAGCTAAAATTCGAAAAGGTGAAACTCCTCATATTTCCGGACTATACTGTGGAGACTCAGCGCCAAAGGAAAGCTTTTGATCACGTCCGAGGAATGCTACGCCAAAAAGGTTTAAAATATAGCATGCTTTTCCCGGCGAAGCTACGAGTTCAAGATGGGGAACGTGTACAGTTTTTTTACCTTGCCAAGAGATGCCGCGGAGTGGGACGAATCGCTCCCTAATTGATCCGTCATCTGGTATGATGTAACTTTTGTTTCCTGGTATACTGCTGGTCTGCAATCCTTACACTCACCCCTGAACTGAGTAAACTGTCCCCATGTATGTGGGGGTCTCCACGTTGCAGTGAACTAAGGAGTGTGGCCCTGGAGATTACATGACGGGGACACCCCCCCCCCCTTCAGTCATCCCACCACCAGAGAGCTGTGTCTTGTGAGTACATCACCATCATGATACGCATTTAGAATGTAAACTCCGGGAAGGCAAGAATACTCATCCCTGCGCCTTGCGGGGGGGGGGGGGGGAGAAAGGAGACGGACAGGGCTTCCCCAGATCTCTCTATGAAGGCATGCTCCCGCCATGGATTCTAATATCGAAAGCAGCCGCTGATATGCTAGAGGGGAAGCGACAGGTATTGCCTCCGAAACATATTCCTCAGTTGTTTCCACTCCTCAATAACAGCCACATCCTATATCCACCTTCAAGGTTAGGAGGACACACACGTCGAGGAACTTTATTATCCTGTGTGCAAGCCTGCGAGGTTGGGGGATGTCTGAGTTTGATTATGAAGCCACTGCAGGCCAGGAACTTTTACCAGAATCAGCAGTACAAATCTGGGTGGGGGGTTTGTTCTTGTTTTCAGTTTGTTTTTGGTTTGGTTTACTAGGACCCCCCAGGTTTGAAGTATGAGCCCCCGGGGACCCAGGTGATTTACACTTTTGCCGGACTGTTCTATGCACATCTGTTAAAGAGGAGGTGCGCCTTTTGCACATTGCCCTCAAGTTGAGCTAGTCAGCTCTTTTTTCCTTTGTGGAGAGATGCCCTCCTACTGCAATGGGGGATGGGCGTGGTGGGTGGGGGGATGGGTCACCGGTTACTTTGGTCTGCCGTTGCAGGCCCTGTGTTGCTCTTATTGTTTATATTTCTGTTTCCTTTTTTTTTTTTTTCTTTATGGTATAAGACAGTATTGATGATAAATGCTCATGTCATAGCACTCCTGCTCTCAAAATCCCCTATAGATCTTTATGGGTCTGAACACCTGATCGAGGAAGGCCTTTTGCATATTAGTTACCCTACATTATTTACTAGTCATATAGATGTCTTCTCTTAAGATAATCTCCTGGAACACCAGAGGCCTTAATTCACCTATTAAACGTTCATTGGTGTTCCAATTTGTCAAGTCCTACCAACCTCATATCTGTGTATTCCAGGAGATGCATTTAATTGGAAAGAAGACGCTGACCATTAAAAAGCCGTGGGTGGGATATCACTACCATTCGACCTATTCCACCTTTTCTAGAGGTGTAAGCATCCTAATCCTCAAATCACTCCCTTTCAGGCTCCTCGATCTGGCTCTAGACCGTAATGGTAGGTTCGTGGTGATTCATGCACTGATCCATCACATTCCCTGGGTAATAGTAGGCCTGTACCTTCCTCCTCCAGCCTGTCTCCAAATTCTGAACCAAATTACATCAAAAATAGCTGAATTCTCCACTGAGAATGTAGTCATCCTGGGGGACTTTAATCTTGTACCTGACGCAGACATGGATAGGTTGTTTCCTGCTGGTACGTCCCGTAGAGGGCTTGCAGACTGGGCTGACACCTATGGCCTTTTTGATCTGTGGCGCTGGAAGTTTCCCCAGGATAGAGCATATACATGCCACTCTGCCTCTCATAAAACCTTCTCCCGTATTTCGGACCACGCTCCACTCCTATTGCAGTTAGATCTCTCGCTGGCTCCCTCGGACAGACTTTGGAGACTGTCGAGGTACTGGGTCTCGGACATGGAGGTGGAGCCGAAATACAGAGAGGAACTGGACTCGTTCTGGGGGATAAACGTGGATACAGCTTCGGCCTCCTCCGTATGGGATGCTTTTAAGGCATTCTCTAGGGGACAATACCAAAAAATAATAGCTAAAGTCCGTCGGACACGAAGGGAGGATCTTACTAATTTAGAAGCAGAGGCGACAAGGCAGGAAGCACTATATATTAGGTCGCCGAGTCCACAGTCCTATGCCCGGCTGCAGTCTCTTTTGCAGGAGACTCTCCTGTTAAGGACCTCTCTGACGCAAAAGAGGCTCCTCCATCAAACACAAAGAATATTCTAGCAAGGGGAGAAGACAGGTCACCTGTTAGCCTGGCTCTCCAAGGAGCAGACTGTGGGAATGTCTATAGGGCAGATTAGGGCGGCAGATAACTCACTGCTGTCCATCCCAGACAAAATTAACCGGGAATTCTCCTCCTTTTATCAAACACTATATAGCTCTAGGGTGTCTTATGAAATGGAGGAACTCACAGCATACCTGGACAGGGTAGACATCCCGACTCTCACCCCAACGTATGCTGCCAAACTAGATGACCCCATCAAAATTGAGGAAATACATAAGGCTCTTAAAATGATGCAAACAGGTAAAACACCGGGACCAGATGGTTTCCCGGTAGAGTTTTACAAACTCTATGCCAAACAACTTGCCCCTAAACTTCAAACACTTTTTGCCAAATCTATGGAGGAAGCACACCTTCCAGATTCCATGCATGAGGTGGTAATAATTGTTATCCCCATGCCAGGAAAAGACACGACTCTCTGTTCATCATACCGTCCCATATCTTTACTTAATGTAGATAAAAAAATTTTGGCAAACAGACTTAATTTGGTCATCACGGCCCTAGTTCACCCTGACCAGACGGGATTTATGCCTGGGAGGGGGACAGACATAAATATCCGACGCTTACATACACATATAGCGATAACCCCCTCGGATGGGCAGGGAGTGGTGGCCTCACTCGACGCCGAGAAGGCTTTCGACTCGGTCGAGTGGGGCTACCTCTTGGAGGTCCTTGGCAGGTTTGGGTTCGGACCCAAATTTTTGAAGTGGCTCAGATTGATCTACTCCCACCCAACAGCTAGGATCCGCACTAATGGGACGCTTTCCGGGGCGTTCACTCTGGGGAGAGGTACGAGACAAGGGTGTCCGCTGTCCCCGGCGCTGTTCGCCCTGGCGTTGGAGCCCCTTGCGGCCCTTCTACGGGCAGATGACTCAGTCAGGGGGCTGCGTGTGGGCCCTTTGATGGAGAAACTTTCACTCTACGCTGATGACTACCTTCTGTATTTGGCAGATGCCTCTGACTCCCTTAAAACAGCCCTAGCAATTATTGACAAATTTGGTTACTTTTCTGGAATTAGAATTAACTGGAATAAATCAGTCCTTTTCCCCCTTAATCCAACAATGCCCCTGGTGGACACTGTTACCCCTTTACAATGGACGCAGGAACTCAAATATCTGGGAGTGAGAGTGGGTAGTGATTTATCAGGCTACCTTGACAAGAATATTTTCCCACTACTTTCTCAACTCCAACAGAAGTGTTCTACCTGGAAGTCTCTCCCGATGACCCCAGTAGGGAGGGGAAATCTCCTAAAAATGGTATACCTACCAAAATTTTTATATTTTTTTCGACATACTCCAGTACCAGTCCCTAAATCATTTTTTCGGCGGTTGGAAAGTATAGTGGTCTCCTTCCTCTGGGCAGAAAAGTCCCCGAGAGTAGCAAAGCACATACTGTATCTTCCTTTATCTAGTGGTGGCTTGGCATTGCCCAACTTCCTGATGTATTACTGGGCTGCTGTCCTAGTAACGGTGAGATGGTGGTTTGCGCAACCCCAACTTAACCCAGCAGTCACCCTTGAGGCAGCTATCTTGGGGTCCTATGCAGCCTTGTCTAAGCTACCGTATAGAGGAGTGAAGGCTAGTGCTGTAGTTACAGGTCCTATGAAGACTACCATCCAGGTATGGAAATCTTCCAGAGCCGCCCTCCTGGGGGGATCCTCTATTTCCCCACATACCCCACTATGGGCTAATCCCATGCTCCCCCACCTTCTTACTATCCCTGATCCGGCGAGTTGGGCCAAAAAAGGTATTGTTAAATTAAAACAAGTTATCCACAGGGAGGGTATAATTTCGTTCCGGGAGCTGAAGTTGAACCATGCGTTGCCACAAACCTTTTTCTTCAGATATAGGCAGTTACATCACGCTCTTAAAGCGCAGTTTCCCTCCCAGGTGACGCTCGAACCAGACCCGATTGAGTGTGTCCTGATATCGGGAATTTTGGATAAGAATCTTTAAACCCTATACTTACACCTCACAGTGGCACATGATGTAAAAACAAATAGGTCAATGGCAAAGTGGCAAGCTGATATCCCTTCTTTGGGGGAGGAGAAATGGGAGGAGTGCCTGACGGCTTTCATCCCCTCTATGATTGCAGCCAGAGAGAGGTTTGTTCAACTAAAATTCCTCCACAGAGCATATCACACGCCACAAAGGCTGGCTAATATATATCTCGGGCTCAGCCCCAGTTGTAATAGATGTGGAGTAGAGGTGGGCTCCTTCTTTCATACAGTATGGTCATGCATTAAGTTACGTCCATATTGGACCTCAGTGGCAGACATCTTAGGCAATATATGCGGAAACAAAATACCGCTTGATCCTTTAACTATGCTACTGAGTCACTTAGATGATATAGAGGGAGACCGCTATGTTAAACTTTGCCTAACTTACTCCCTATTTTACGCTAGGAGGGAAATACTCCTTAGGTGGAAACAAAAAGAACCCCCATCTATAGCAGCATGGCAAAAGTCGTTCAACGGTGTTTTACCCCTATATAGGCTTACTTATGAAAGTAGGAATTTCCCACAGAAATATGACAAAATTTGGTCAAATTGGGTAAATGCATGTGGATGAGCAGTGCCATGGATTACTGTTTTACTAGGCTGGCTAATACTTGTAATTTATCTTGCATAACGAGCTGTGACCTAACTGATGCTAGATACCTAACTCTGATGTCATATAAGGAAAGTGGAGAGAAAGAAGGTGAGAAGAGAAGGAGGTGATAGGGGGAAAAAAAAAGGGGGAATAAGTATACTTATTATTAAAGTGAGATGAGGAGGATGGTGTATCCCCCCCCCCACTCTGCTTACCGCATTTCCCCTCGCGCCTCCTCCTTTTCTCTGCCGGAGAGTTAGGGACTAACCAACATCACACAGGATGAGACTTTTCGACCCTTCTTTGTTTCTGGTTTTCATGTAAAGGATTTTGATGTTACTTCACCCATATTGGCACAAGTAACTTTCATAAGTTCCTTGGTTACTCTATAACATGACATATTAGTGAACTACATGCTCATAAATGAATGAGTTTATATTACTGGAAAATTCTTGACTTGTATTTATTAACAATCCTATGTATGACTCCTTCTAAACCTTCTTGTTGTTCAATAAAACTTCTTTTCCGTTAAAAAAAAAAAAAAAAAAAAAGTTTTCTTCTAAGATTGCCCTGTATTTGGCTCCATTCATCTTCCCATCAACTCTGACCAGCTTCACTGTCCCTGCTGAAGAAAAGCATCCACAACATGATTCTGCCACCACCATGTTTCATGGTAGGGATGGTGTGTTCAGCATGATGTGCAGTGTTGGTTTTCTGCCACACATAGCGTTTTACTTTTAGCCCAAAAAGGTTAATTTTGATCTCATCTGACCAGAGCACCTTTTTCCACATGTTTGCTGTGTCCCCCACATGGCTTCTCGCAAACGGGACTTTTTATGGCTGTCAACAATGGCTTTCTTCTTGCCACTCTTCCATAATGGCCAGATTTGTGGAGTGCACAACTAATAGTTGTCCTATGGACAGATTCTCCCACCTGAGCTGTGGATCTCTGCAGATCCTCCAGAGTTACCTCTTGGCTGCTTCTCTGATGAATGCTCTCCTTGCCTGGCCCGTCAGTTTAGGTGGACGGCCATGTCTTGGTAGGTTTGCTGTTGTGCTATACTCTTTCCATTTTCAGATGATGAATTGAACAGTGCTCTGTGAGATGTTCAAAGCTAGGGATAGTTTTTTTATGATCTAAGCCTGCTTTAAACTTCTCCACAACTTTATCCCTGACCTGTCTGCTGTGTTCTTTGGCCTTCATGATGCCGTTTCTTCACTAAGGGTCTCTAACAAACCTCTGATGGCTTCACAGAACAGCTATATTTATACCGAGATTAAATTACACACAGGTGGACTCTATTTACTAATTAGATGACTTCTGAAGGCAAATTTAGATAAAAATAGATTTTAGTTAGGGGTATTAGAGTAAAGGGGACTGAATACAAATGCACGCCACACTTTATATACTTTATTGGTAAAAAACAAAACAAAATTGAAAACCATTTACTATTTTGCTTCCACTTCACAATTATGTGCCACTTTGTGTTGGTCTATCACATAAAATCCAATAAAATACATTTAAGGTTTTGGTTGTAACATGACAAAATGTGGAAAATTTCAAGGGGTATGAGTACTTTTTTCAAGGCACTGTACCTGTAGGTAAAAATAACAAAGCAGGATTTACAACAGCGTTAACTGTGCCTGTGTGCACGTTAATGTCTTCCTGAGAGGGGGAATCTGACGTCATCGGTCTTCTACAGATGATGCCTGAGCAACGATGAATTTCATCGCTGCTCCGGCCACTCAAAGTGCCGGAGCCCGCAAACCCGGAAAAAAGTGTGTGTGTGTGTGTGTGGGGGGGGGGGGAGATGTCAGCCCTATCAGCAATGACCAGGCATCGCTGGGAGGGCTTTTGTTCTAAGGTAGGTATTTCATAATGTGTTAGTATGCGATGCATACTAGCACATTATGGCATGGTCTTGCAGGTTTTGTTTTTTTATTTTATTTTTTTCCAGTGGTTTACAACCGCTTTAAGATGGCTAGAGGTCAAGAACGGCTTTTTCAGAATAAAAAAAGTACAATTTTTTCTTGTAGAATTAGGCCACATTTTGTAGCATCTCAGGAATGTATCATGCAAACTTGCAATGTTACTGATTGATGTGAAGTTAAAGTGGATTTTTTTTTTTTTTTAATACGACACCCGTGTGTTTAACATGGGATCATCCTGCATAAAATAGTACAGTAATTCTGCATTAAACTTCTGACAAAACATTTTACAAGGGGTTCCATATATTTTCATGGTTAAAGAAGTTCTTTTTGACGAACCAGTCATACCAATGGCTTTTAATTAATAGTTTAAAATAGCTTATATAATATAATAGTTTAATATCATTCTCTGAGTGAACTGAAAGTCTCGCTGTACATTTCTGTGTTTGGCCAGGTGACATCGAGCACCTCCATAAGCACAGAAAGGACATGCAGAAATGATAGATTCCCTACCGTGGGTTTTAGCATGGGAGCAGCCTCTGTGTCATGGCAGTTCAACTAAGGATTAAAAGCATATAGAGGATTCATTAACCTTTTACTGTCAGAGGCATTTTTTTTTTTATTTTTTTTTTTCATTTTGTTTAACATGAAAACACACTTAAAAGCCCAAAATATATCAATTTTCTGAAAGAATCAGATCAGAATAAAAAGATGACAGTTGCAATTTTCATGTCGCCTGCTATTTAAAATATGAACAAGTTTGTGGCTGCTAAGCTGTTAGTTTACATCTAAGTGCTGGTGCACCGTAACATCTAAAAGGGTTAAACAATTTTACAAAAGATAAAATGAAAACATCACAAACATGTGGTCTTTGCTTTAACAATATGAATCTGACAAACATACTTTAAAGTGGTTGTAAACCTCAGACATGAAATAAGAACAAACCATATCCCTCTATAGTGTTTACTTGTCTCAATTAGGAGCTCCAAGTAGGGTTGCACCTCATCCCTTTAAACCCGAACACCTTTGAATTATACAGGTTCTGAGGCTAATCAAATGCAGATAAGGCACCAAGTGAGTTTAATTACCACCTTAATCAGCCACAAAACTTGTGTAATTAATATGAGTTCGAGTTTAAAGGGATGAGGTGGCAACCATAGCTCCAAGTGTCATTTCTGTCTGCTGCTTTTCTCCTCTGCCATTAGCATGAGTCACTTTCCTGACGCCCAGAGAAAAATGGTGAGGGGGGACCTTCAGCTAACTGACAGTCTCAGCTCTGTTCCTATGCGCTGTGTAAAGGGGGGTGCTCTTTGAACTCTCCTCACTGAGCTCTGAAGAGTTAAACTTCAGCTCTCCACCTCCTTTTTACTGACAGCTCAGAAAAGCTTTACTGGGCTTTGAAAGGATGTAAAGAGAAGACTGCAGATAAACACTTACAACTTGCAGGACGGATTTGTTTAATCTCTGTGTATCACCCGAGGCCAGTCACTTCACTGGGTATATGTGAGGGTTTACAACAAACCTATATGATAGGATTGTCTGTATAAACACACAGATGCTACCTAGTTCTAATATAAATAGTAAAATATGATGCAGAGACCACTCTGCATTGTTGTCCAACCTAGGGAACCTAGAAGGAGTGCCAGGGCAAAGGTTCTCTGGCAGACCAAAGTACACTTACAGTTTTCTCTTATGCCCTGTAAACACGACCAGTTTTGCCGTTGGAATAAACTCTGAAGGTTTTTCCAACGGAATTCGACTCAACCTGTCTTGCATACACACGGTCACACCAAATTCCGACCGTCAAGAACGCGGTGACGTATGTACGACGTCTCGTACTTGCTTCAGAGCATGCGTCATTTTTGGTACGTCGGAACAGCATACAGACGAGCGGTTTTCCCCGATAGGAATTTGTTCAGTTGGCAAAATATAGAATATGTTCTCTATCTAAATCCGTTTGAATTTTCAATGTAAAAAGTCTGATGGGGCATACACACAGTCGCAATATATGATGAAAAGCTCCCATTGGACTCTGTCGGAAATTCCGACTGTGTGTACGGGGCATAACTCTCCCTGCAAAATTTCAAATACCTGATCCTGCCTGATGTCTAATGCAACTTCCCGTGATGGTGTGGCAACAGTTCCGCACTGCTCCGGAATTCAGAGCAGAGTTGCAACTTTCATGTCGTGAACTTTTGAAATATAGGCACCACATTGGCCATGCACCAATCAACTGGTACCAAACCACTCCAAAGGGTTAATACATCCATATACTGAAATAAAACATATTTGTTCTGTTACATTGATATGTTCCAATTTTATTCAGTTTTTGGAAATGATCATCCTCCCTAGCAACAATACATTTACAGTAATATATATATATATATATATATATATATATATATATATATATATATATATATATATATATATATATATATACACACATACACACACACACACACACACACTCATATACACACACACACATGCTATCTCACAGAAGTGAGTACACCCCTCACATTTTTGTAAATATTTTATTATATCTTTTCATGTGACAACACTGAAGAAATGACACTTTGCTACAATGTAAAGTAGTGAGTGTACAGCTTGTATAACAGTGTAAATTTTGTACATTTTCTGTCCCCTCAAAATAACTCAACACAGACATTAATGTCTAAACCACTGGCAACAAAAGTGAGTACACCCCTAAGTGAAAATGTTCAAATTGGACCCAATTAGCCATTTTCCCTCCCCGGTGTCATGTGACTCGTTAGTGTTACAAGGTATCAGGTGTGAATGGGGAGCAGGTGTGTTAAATTTAGTGTTATCACTCTCACTCTTACTGGTCACTGGAAGTTCAACATGGCACCTCATGGCAAAGAACTCTGAAGATCTGAAAAAAAGAATTGTTGCTCTACATAAAGATGGCCCAGGCTATAAGAAGATTGCTAAGATCCTGAAACTGAGCTGCAGCATAGTGGCCAAGACCATACAGTGGTTTAACAGAACAGGTTCCACTCAGAACAGACCTCGCAATGATCGACCAAAGAAGTTGAGTGCATGTCCTCAGCATCATATCCAGAGGTTGTCTTTGGGAAATAGATGTATGAGTGCGGCCAGCATTGCTGCAGAGGTTGAAGGGGTAGGGGTCAGCCTGTCAGTGCTCAGACCATACGCCGCACAGTGCATCAAATAGGTCTGCAAGGCTGTCGTCCCAGAAGGAAGCCTCTTCTAAAGATGATGCACAAGAAAGCCCCCAGTTTGCTGAAGACAAGCCGACTAAGGACATGGATTATTGGAACCATGTCCTGTGGTCTGATGAGACCAAGATAAAAGTATTTGGTCCAGATGGTGTCAAGCGTGTGTGGAGGTAACCAGGTGAGGAGTACAAAGACAAGTGTGTCTTGCCTACAGTCAAGCATAGAGGTGGGAGTGTCATGGTCTGGGGCTGCATGAGTGCTGCCGCCACTGGGGAGCTACAGTTCATTGAGGGAACCATGAATGCCAACATGTACTGTGACATACTGAAACAGAGCATGATCCCTTCCCTTCAGAGACTGGGCCGCAGGGCAGTATTCCAACATGATAATGACCCCAAACACACCACCAAGATGACTACTGCCTTGCTAAAGAAGCACTGGTGGGCACTGATGAGCTGCACTGAGGAGGCACTGATGGGCACGGTTGCCCTGATTATCAGTGTAGATGTCCCTTTTAGAGAAACTGTCAGCATGAGGAAAAAAAAAAAAAAAAGTGCCCATAACAAGCTTCTATTGACATCTGTGATTGGACACAGCTGATAACGTGGTAAAGAGCTGCTGATTAGCTCTTTACCTCAATATGTAATCATCCCAGAACTAGACAACCTCGCTGTAGCGGCAGCTATAACGCGGTCGGCAAGTGGTTAAAGTGGTCAGATGAGACTAAAATGGAATTATTTGGCCTAGATTAAGACCTGCCTCTACATCTCTTGCCTGTGAAGCTCGAAGCACATTTGGCTTGCGCTCCAGAGGCTGCTGACAGGAGCTGAGGAAGTGATGCGATACCTCCCTAAAAAGGAGGAGCAGTCGTGTGAATCAATGCGCTCCCCCCATTTAGCGTTCTGTGGGCTTGCCACATGTTGGGTGAACTTTGCTGCAGGCGTGAAGCATGTAAAAATCACAGTCCGTTGCCTATTGCAGCTTAAAGGGGGGTGATTGTAAGATGGCAAAACATGGCTCGACCACATATTTTTGCCACCCACCCCAAACTGCAAATCTAAATAACATTTTTACTGTATATTTACAATGGTATAATGCTATCTACCAGCCATGTAGCATATGATAATAGTAACTCAAAAATGAATCTATTACACATTATCATCATCTCATACTGTATTTCTTTATCTTTGTTTTCATATGTATGTCTATTTATGTATGCACATACATATGTATATGTAGGTTATCCATGATGTTCTAGAATTATTACTTATGATTTTATCAGTCACATTTACATTATACTGTGTTTCGTTGTAGCCCCAATGAAGGGGGAGATTTTGATCCCCAAATGTTTTTTTTTTTTTTTTTTAATACAAACTAATAAAAATGGACTCTTATCCTTGGGTCTGGCGCTCCTTCCATTTGTGCATGTTTTTTTCTGTTAACCTGCTGGGGTTCCCACTGGAGGATGGCCTTGTCTGTTATGAGCAATCTAACCTTAGCCAGGGAGCTCTTCAAATGTTTTTGCGCTCTCACTACTTTGAACCCACATCAAAGTCCTAGCACCTCTTGGATTCTTCTTTCTTCAGTGGAGGTGGAGTGGTGGGGCGGTGCTGTTACAATCTCTACTTTGTCCAATCAGACAACACTTTGAATTAACAGAGAGCATGTGCAGTAGTGATGTCTTCATGGGCAGGCCAATAAAAATGGACAGTAAGGCCTCTTTCACACGAGGGATCTGTATGTCCGTTTTTCATCCTTCCGTTTTCGGATGAAAAACGGACATACATGTATCCCTATGGAGCGTCGGATGTCAGCAGTGACATGTCCGCTGACATCTGACCCGCTCCAATCCGAAAAGTGTAACGGAGGAAAACCCTACTTTTCCATACATTTTCGGATCGGATGACAACGGACACTACGGTCCGTCATCACCCGATCCCCCATAGGGGAGAGCGGCGCTCTGACAGGTCCGTCACTGCACAGTGTGCAGCGATGGACCTGTCATCTTCCTGCTCAGCGGGGATCGGCGGAGTGAAGTGAAAGAGCCCTAATGCCGCGTACACACGGTCGGACTTTTCGTCTACAAAAGTCCAACGGACGCTGACGGACTAAAGCTGGCTGGTAATCCGATCGTGTGTGGGCTTCTCCGGACTTTCAACGGACTTTTTTAGCCTAAAATCCGACGGACTTTAGATTTGAAGCATGCTTCAAATCTTTACGTCGTAAGTACGACGGACCCCGAAGTCCGCTCGTCTGTATGCTAGTCCGACGGACAAAAAAACGACGCATGCTCATAAGCAAAAACTAAACGGAAGCACTCGGTCTAGTAAAACTAGTGTTCGTATTGTAGGTAGCACATTCATCACGCTGCAAAATCTGTGATCGTTCAATGCAGCGCATTTTATTTCTTCTTTACGAAGG